>NC_084468.1:143041428-143349047 GCF_027409185.1 Cynocephalus volans | reverse complement strand
TATAACTTTTAGAAGCTGAAAGCCATTTCAAATTTTAAATTAGATCGTCTATTTAATTAATCTTAATAATATAGAAAACTGGTTTTTGCATATAGTAAGTTTTGTACTCTTTTTTTTTTTTTTTTTTTTTTTTTGACTGGTAAGGGGATCGCAACCCTTGGCATGGGGGGCCAGCCCACAAGTTTTGTACTCTTAATGCTTAATTTGAGGGCTATGAGTGTGGACCAAATAGGCTATCATTTCTACAGTTAGAGCTTTGCTTTATTACTGATTGAATTCAAATTTTAGTTATTTACTTGAATTAATATAGGATTGCCTGTATGATTTATAAATAAGTACTGATTCATTTTCATAGTTTATCATGATATATATGTTAATCTACTCTATGATTTATAAAAAGAAAGCAGAAACTTACATGACTTTCTGTAGGAGCAGCAAGATGGCTAGTGTGAATGGCATGAATTAAGAGGAGAGTAGCAGATAATGACCTTGGAGAGGTAGCCTGTGGTCAGATCACATGGAACCCTGTGGCCCTACATAAATATTTGGATTTCCATTCTAACTGTAATGGGAAGATATCAAAGTGCCTGAAGTGGCACATTCTGATTTGTTCTAAAATAAGTAAGTAGCTACAAAACTACTTTAGTCATCTAGGTAAGTGATAATGGTGGCTTTAAAATATAGTGTTAGTGGTGGAGTTATAAAGCAGTGGCCAGATATTTAATACATTTTGAAAGTAGATTTGACATCTCATGCATGTGAGCATGAGGGTTAGAGAGTTTAAAAGATGAGCCTAAGGAATTAAGCAATTAAATATATGCTTGTGACATTTACTGAATTGAAGAAGGAGCAGAATTGAAGATCAAATGAGATTAATTTTTAAAATGTTAACTTAAATATAATTATTGATGGAAAAGTCAGGTATTCAATTGAGGAGAGTGACAGCCCAAAGTTGTATATTTAGATAATGTCACTGTGTGTAGAGTGCATTTAAAGCTATAAATCTGAGCTTGATGAGGTCACCTTAGGAATGAGTATAGATGGATATAAAGGTAGAAGACTGAGCCTTGGATCTGAAGTTAACAAGTGGAGAAGAGAAGACCGTGAATGAGACCCTGTGATGGGAAGCATGTGTGATGGAAATAAATTAAGAAAATGTAACAAGAATCTTGAAAAAATTGGGCAGTCTGCTTGACAATTGTTGATACCCAACAAATGCAGATCTAGGCCTTGGTTTCTGGTGCAGACATAGTTGGTAAGTAGACATGGGTCACATCTTTGAACTTAACTTCTAATGAAACCAGTGAAGGAGCCAGACACATTGCATATGAGTTGATGCATGTTGCTCTAAGTACCTGCAGATTTTTGGAGTCAGACTTTTGTATATAGCCATTATACCTACTGATACACAATCTTGAGGGGGCCAGACAAGTCAGTGCTGAGAATGATCCCTGGCTAGATGCTGCATGCCTGGGAAAATTGTTGTTGCAAGTCTGGCTCCCACCTCCCTTTTTGTGGTGATTGCCCTAATTGACAAGATTAATACCTTGCTTTTTTTTTTTTTTTTTTCTTTTTTTGAGAATTAGGGAGATTCTTCTCTTTAGTTATTAACTAACAGTTAATTCTGCCCGTTACCTCTTATCCTTACTCCTAGTCCTAATTCTTCCATTCTGAGTAGCAAGAGTAATAGTTCTTGGTAGTTTTTAGAGAAGTACATGGTTTATGTCCCCCTGCATAAGAATCACATAAAACCATGATCAAAAATGCAGAACTCTGGGCTTTCCTAGCACTCTCTGGAAGTTTGATTTGAAATCTGCATTTTTGACAAGCATCCCAAATAATTGTGATGCATGGTAAAGTGTGAGAATTATTCTAAATGGCTGCTCTTTGGGAGTTTTTGCTCTTCATTTATGTGTGATGCAGGTTTGCTACATAATTGACTCATTCGCCATGCTCTGGCTGGGAAACCCAGGAGGAAGACTTTGACCTGAAATGTGAGCTTTAGGGTTGCAAGATGTGCTTTGAGCATTATTGGGAAAATGCAGCTTCCCCATTTCATCTCCTATGAATGAACTGCTTACTCTCTGATATCAAGTTTTTCTGAAGATAGAATACGGGACTAAAGAAATAATGAGATCTCAGAAATGTAGTTTCCATCATCATCCTTAACATTATGAATGAATTAAGAGGAATTCAATATTAACAGTGACTGCTTGTGCCTAACTCTAATGTTTTCCCTTTTCTAGGAACAAAGATCCCTTAACCTGTATCTTACAGGTAGTAAAAGCAGTCTCTTTCTATTATGTCCTACTACATTTAAACTGCTTCAAATTCCTTGGTATAAACATTTTTAAGGACACAAGTGAGACCGTGAGAAATGTGATAGGAAGTGAAAAATTAAAATTTGCAAGTTGGTCAAATATTGCTAAAATGATGTACTAGAGAGAAAGATGTGCAATACCTTCACTCAATGCAATTTCTCAAAGAGTCTGTAAATTTTCATTTTTAAGAAATGCTTTTCATTATGTCAAGTCCATATAAAGGAATTTATGGACCACTCAGGCTTGCTAGATATTTTAAGAACAATGGCATTATCATTGCTGAGAGGGCAGATAAGATGATGGATATAATTTATGCATTAGATTTGAGTACTTCAGTATAATTATTAACTTTACAAAAACAGGTATTTTTTTTTCAAGAATTAGGGATATAACTATGGTTAATGTCATTCCAAAAAAGAATGGAAAGTGAAGAAATAAAGAACACTGGTATTGTTAACTTTCAAAAGAACATTAGATGAAAGAAAAGAAAGTTGCAGTAGCTGGATAGTGCTGTGGAGTCAAGGGGGGGATTTTATAAAAATTATACATATGATAATCATTTATACTGATATAAATAATATAGTAAAGATGAAAAACAGATCATTTACAAGAAAAGGGACAATTTCAATAACAAATTGCTTAAATTAAAAATTTGACATGATCTAATATACAAAGAGAGGGAATGGTCTTTGGAAAATGAATAGTTCATCTGTTGAAACAGGGAGTAAGACAGACTATTTGAGAAAAGATCCTTGATGTGGGAGCATGAGGAAATCCTCTCTTCATTGCTTGGATATTTTTCAGTGAATGAGAAATAACAACAGCCAAAAAGGAAGAGTTTTTGAGAGGGTTAGTGGTTGGAAGAGAAGAAGAAATGTAAATTAATTATCTTGCATGGCAGGAGGGTGATAAAAATAGCAATATGTAGTTTGTATGTTGTGGAAGAGCTTGGGATATTCTTGAGGTGATATGGAGCCATGGTTTTCCTTCAGGTGTGGTTGACAGTGAAGTGGCAGTCAAAGAAAAAAAAGTGAATTTAACCAGTGTTTTTGTTTGTCAAGTGAGTAAGTAGGAGAGAGACAGTGGTGAGGAAGTTAAGCCAGATTACAACAGTGATTATAGTAATAGAACACAGAATAAGTGAGAGATAAGGACGCAAGTGAGGCCATGAGAAATGTGATAAGAAGGGAAAAATTGAAGTTTGCAATTTGGTCAAATATCAATTAAATGATGTACTACAGAGGAAGATGTGTGATACCTTCACTCAATGCATTTTCTCAAAGAATATGTAAATTTTTGTTTATAAGCAATGCTTTTAATTAGGTCAAGTATATATAAAGGAATGTGTGGATCACTACGCTTTGCTAGGTGTTGGACAGCCCAACTGTTCTAAATCTAATTTGCCAGTGCTGGCCTTGGCCAAAAGGAGAAATGAGATATAAAATAACACTGATTCATTAAATTGTGTCATCATTTATCAAAAACTTATTCTCCTGCAATTGTGTCAACAAGGGATGACAATAAGTGCATTTCAAGTATCATTTTTAATGTTTAAGCCTATTTGAAGAAGTCAAAGAAAAGAGTACAAAATGTATTATATTTATATATCAGTAAGAGTTTATCTTCAGCTGTTGTAATGGAGACTCAAAATAACAGGAGTTCAAAGAAGATACAGGTGTGTTTTTCTTAGGTGTAAAAGAAGCCCAAATGGGGTGGCTTGGGGATGGTGTCTGGCTATGACAAAGGCGACTGCGAGGCTAATGTCACAAATCCTGCTCACAGTGCCAATGGTCTAGCTCATAATCCTGTTCGTGACGCCAATTGTAAAGCTAGGCAACCACGCTAGTTGTCGCGGCTCGTTTACCTGCTGGTAATCCTGCACCAACTGGGCCGATTGTTGAGCTAAGGCTGGGTCTGGAGCTCCCAGACCTCTCAAGCCCATTCACATACTGGGTCACAAAGCCTTCACATGCCAGGCTTGGTCACCAGACCCCTCCATGCCAGGCTGGGTCACCAGACTCCTTCACACAGGTCTCTAAGCTAGACAACCAGCCACACAGTCCTTGGAAGCTGCAGGTCTGGAAAAAACATGGCCACGCAGGGTGGGCACCCAAGGCAGTAAAAATCAGTCAAAATGGCACCACCTTGCAGGTGCAGGTTCTCCACCCACACAATGTTTTCTGAACCGCCCCTAAAAAGGCCCCAAGACAAGGGGAGCATGACCAAATTGGTCCATTTTCCCAAGAGATGGCAACTTGATAATGTCATCAATATTATAAGCTTCCCCTATTATGATTAGCACATGGTTTCCACTCTTATTGTCATGCTATGTTTTCAAAATGGCTGTGGCATTTTTGTACACATTTCAAGAAGGAAAAAAGAAGGTGAAAGGGAAAAATGGCACCTGAAACATGAGAAAGCACTTTTAAAAGAACTTTAATGAAAGCAACAACAAGAACTCCCATTGACCCTCCCTACATGTAAAGAGATTGCAAAGTATATTTCTTTGGCCTTGGTGTGTTGCAACCCATAACAATATAAAGGTTTAATTAATTAGAAGGAAGAGAGGATTAATTATTGGATAGGTAACTAGCCATCTTTATGACAAAAGTTTCTGGTATGTCAAAACATTTTGTAAAACAGTAATAGAATAATGACACTTTATCATAATATATCTAGAAAAGATAGGACTAGTTACAAAACAGTAGCCCTAAATTGATTTGTTCTACTTCCCTTTTTTGAAATCTCTTTCTCCTTTGGTTTTATGGTGTTTTGTATGTGGTATAACAATCTTAAACATAGGTTTTGTGTATAAACAAATATAACTAACTTGGGAACACTCAATTGTTATAGGACAATTAGAAAAGAATAGTTGGGAATGAGGAGTAACACTGGAAAAATGCAATGAAAAGGCAAGAAAATGCAAATTAGCTAGCCAAATAGCACATTTATGGACCCAACAAACCTCTAAAACTAATTTTCCATTTTTCATCCACTTTCAGAACATGTTAAAAAGAGCTTTAGAAAATCAAATCAGATTTTCATGTGGAAATTATAATATTTATCTTAACAATTTGTCAATTAAAAATGAAATATATCATTAATTATCATAGCAATCCCTGAAAATACCACACGTTATTAGAATTTGTGAAAGGGTGTTTTTGAAGTGCAAAGTCTATTTAAATATCCCACGGTGCAAGTCAAATAAAAGTCTATGAATAGCCCTGTTTCTTTTCAAACAATGCAAAATTAGATTATTGAAATATGAGAGTGCTTCTGTGTCCTTGTCTGAAGAAACATTATGTATAAATCAAAGGAGCTTGACTCTACCAGTGGAATTCATTTCATGCTTTTCTTTTTCTTTTTACATAAAGCAAATCGCCTTCAGATCTTAAGCTTATGATACAGAATGTCTGAAATGTTTTAAAGTCATCAATGTTTACACTACCCTCTAGGCAGAAAGCTTGTCCATATTCACAACAGATCTATACCTATGCTGTTATTTCTCTGTCATTCAAATTATTTAAGCCCTCATAAATAATATTGAATGGACTTTTTCTTCCTATTCATGTCAAAAACTTTGCATAAAATGATTGTTGGCTTTATACGATGTCTATATAGAACACCCCTATTTTTCTGCTTCAAAGTCTGGAACATCTAAAAGAAAGACCCAAGAGCCAGACATACAGACGTCAAAGCATCAACTTCATTACTGACAAAGCTATTTAGAGAAAGAGAGTCAAATCTGGGGCAACAATGGGCTTCTTACTTGCATCGTAGACTTGAACTACCTCATCCAGTCACAGGCAACACTGGAATCTCTGGAGAGCTTTCCCTCCTAAACTTTCTGCATGGCTAAAGTGCAGAGAATAAAACCTTTCTGCAAGCAGAGAGATTCAGAAAGCAGAAAGTAAGACGTCTCCTTCCTCCTTCTCTCCTCCTCTCACTTTGAGTTAAGAAAGGATGAGAGAGTGAAAAGCTTTGATTGTTATTCTGAATCAGTGATTCTCAAAGTACAGTTCATGGACCAGCAATGTCAGCAACTTCTTTTCGATGCAAATTATCAGGGCTTACCCACACCTACTGAATTGAGGCTCTGAGTGTCTGGTAGAGCAACTTGTGTTTTATTTATTTATTTGTTTATTTATTTATATATTTTTATTTTATTTTTTTTATTTTTAAAATTTTATTTTGTCGATATACATTGTGGCTGATTATTGCTCCCCATCACCAAAACCTCCCTCCCTTCTCCCTCCCCCCCCAACAATGTCCTTTCTGTTTGCTTGTTGTATTAACTTCAAGTAATTGTGGTTGTTATATCTTCTCCCCCCCCCCAGTTTTGTGTGTGTGTGTGTGTGTGTGTGTGTGTGTGTGTGAATTTATATATTAATTTTTAGCTCCCACCAATAAGTGAGAACATGTGGTATTTCTCTTTCTGTGCCTGACTTGTTTCACTTAATATAATTCTCTCGAGGTCCATCCGTGTTGTTGCAAATGGCAGTATTTCATTCGTTTTTATAGCTGAGTAGTATTCCATTGTGTAGATGTACCACATTTTCTGTATCCACTCATCTGATGATGGGCATTTGGGCTGGTTCCAACTCTTGGCTATTGTAAAGAGTGCTGCGATGAACATTGGGGAACAGGTATACCTTCGACTTGACGATTTCCATTCCTCTGGGTATATTCCCAACAGTGGGATAGCTGGGTCGTATGGTAGATCTATCTGCAATTGTTTGAGGAACCTCCATACCATTTTGTGTTTTAATTAACCTGCCAGGTGATTTTGATGGTAAAGTTTGAGAATTACTGTTCTAGCACTTTACCTCCTTAGAAAAATGACAAGTAGGAATATGTGTTCCCTCCTCATATTCTCCAGCTTTTTAAAAATTCTTTAAATTTGTACTTGAAACTAAGCTTACAGTGGTCTAGGGGAGTGGCTCTCCCTTAGGGGTGATATCAGCCATGTGTCCTTTCTGTCTTCTCCCTCATGAGGCCCTGCAGCAGACAGTATTCATGTCTTGCTCCATACCCCACCCAGGCCACCTCAGCTGTAGTGGATGTCCCATGACAGCTTCCTCCTGCAACAGCCTGTCCCTCTGCCACTCTTCCTTAAGATTTTATTTGGCACAAGAAGCTTTATCAGCTGCATTCAAGGCAGCCCACATGAGCCAGGGATTTCATGCTTCCAGGGACAGTCCTCAACCAATGAGGGACACAAGTCAGTGGTAAGCAACACAGCTTCCCGCTCATTAATGGGGGGGTTCCAAGGTGCATTCTGCATCATTTTTAGAGGGTCCACAATGGAATGGAGTCCTTTTTGCTCATAGTGATAATATGCTATTAATCTCATGTATACACCTGTTCTTTTTTCTTTTACTTTTGTTGTTATTGTTTTTCTTTACTCTGTTTTACTTTCCCACTCTCACTTGTGCCTCCTAGGATCACTTCCCAAATCTACTGTTTGAACCTGAGTTCTTTTCTCAAAACTGCTTTTGGAGAAACTCATACTTAAGAAAGTCCTCACTTGTGTAACTATTCCTTCTCTTTTGTTGCACCTCCTGAGAGCTACTGATGGGCACTACATGTTTATTTCCAGAAGGCTTCAAAACATGATAAAACAGTATATTGATTTATTAACTCCAAGGTCTGAAAATTCTCTCTCTACAGTGTTTCTGTGCTCAAAATTTAATATACAAATATTACAATTATTAAAATCTCAGAGAGAAATAAAACTTAAAATATTAAAATTTCAATGTAAGTTAAAGGAACTCTCATACATTGTTGGTGGGACTGCAAAATAGTGCAGCCTCTATGGAAAATGGTATGGAGGTTCCTCAAACAATTGCAGATAGATCTACCATACGACCCAGCTATCCCACTGTTGGGAATATACCCAGAGGAATGGAAATCATCAAGTCGAAGGTATACCTGTTCCCCAATGTTCATCGCAGCACTCTTTACAATAGCCAAGAGTTGGAACCAGCCCAAATGCCCATCATCAGATGAGTGGATACGGAAAATGTGGTACATCTACACAATGGAATACTACTCAGCTATAAAAAAGAATGAAATACTGCCATTTGCAACAACATGGATGGACCTCGAGAGAATTATATTAAGTGAAACAAGTCAGGCACAGAAAGAGAAATACCACATGTTCTCACTTATTGGTGGGAGCTAAAAATTAATATATAAATTCACACACACACACACACACACACACACACACACACACACACACACACACACACAAACAAACGGGGGGGGGGAGAAGATATAACAACCACAACTACTTGAAGTTGATATGACAAGCAAACAGAAAGGACATTGTTGGGGGAGGGGGGAGGGAGAAGGGAGGGAGGGAGGTTTTGGTGATGGGGAGCAATAATCAGCCACAATGTATATCGACAAAATAAAAAAAAAAAAAAATTTCAATGTTAGTAATTCAAAGTAATTAATATCCCAAATTCTGTCCTCCTGTCCCTGTAATTTAAAGTCTGAAGAAAGTCAAAAAGGTAAAATTACATGTAACGTCAAAGAATCAAATACATTTCTAATTCCATATTTTGTTCTCCTTCAGTGACAGAGGTCCTTGAACATTTTTGGCTATGGGATATTTAAAACATCTGTATCCTGGGCTTATTCTCACTGGGTTTAAGCATACCATTTTGCTCTTTGTTTTTAAATGGTCACATCTCTTCTTTATTCATATTTGCTTGTACACTGCATTCTGATGGATTGCATAACTCTTAGAATTCTATCTTACCTTCACTATTGACTTATTAGCTACACCTCTTCATTTAATCTTGTTGAGTGTAGCTCTAAGCTATGTTTACAATATGAAACAACTCATTGCCATGTATTTTCAAATAATACTTTACTACTTCATGTAGAAAATAAAAACCTTAAAATGGCATACTTTGAGCTCCCCTTTTTATCCTTAAATGACACACTATGCTGTTTTATTTTTGCTTTAAATAGTTAAATATCTTTCAAAGAGATTTTTAAAACAAAACTAGAAAATGAGACTTTTGTATTTGCCATTTCTGAGCCTCTTTAATATAAATATGAATTTCTGAATATTCCTTTACTCTAATAAACATCCTTTAACAATTTGCATTTCAGGTCTGCTCCTGACACATTTTCTCAGCCTTTGACTATAGGTATTTTTATTTTTGCCTCATTAAAAAAATATTTCTGTTGGATATTGAATTTTAGGTAGACATTTTTTGGTTTTTGTTTGTCTTTCAACACTTTACAGATGTTCTTTTGTCTTCTGACTTGCCTTGTTTCTAATGAAGAGTCTGCTGTATTTCTAGGCTGTTTTTTTTTTTTTTTAAGTTTCTCTTGCTGCTTTTAAGACTTTTCTGTTTATCCTTAGATTTTCTCCTTTCCTCTCTCTCTTTCCAACCTTTCTGCTTCTTGTACTTCAGTTTAGATAGTTTCTATTCATCTATTTCAAGGTCACAACTATGTATATATATATTTTTCCCACATGTCTAATTTGCTTCTAAGGTCTATCAGAGATTTGTTTGTTTTAATTTATTTCAGATATTGTGTTTTTCAAGTATAGAGGTTCCATTTTTAAAAATAATTTCCATTTCATCCTTCATTGTGTTTATGTTTTCCTTTAAATCTTTGAACTTATTTATACTGACTATTTTAATATTCTTTTTTGCTAATTTCATCATCCGTGAAATTTTTTGTCTATGTTGGCTGATATTTTCCTGGCACATGAGTCACATTTTCCTGCTCTTTCTCATATCTATTAACTTTTATTATTGAGTGCTGAACATTGTTGACAGTGTACAATTTCTGGATTCCTCTAAGTGTTGAGTTCTGTTTTGGCATTAATTTATTTTTGTATTGGCTTTATCTTTTTGATACTTTAAAATACATAAACAAAACAACTCCATTTAAGTATGTATAGAGTAGCTTTTACACTAGGGTTTGTTTCACCATCTTTCTAAGATGTATTATTTCTGGGGTTTCCATGAGGTGCTTTATAAAGTCTTTCCAATCTGGTTTTTCAATTAAATCTCTCCACTTTGTTTAATCTAACTCATATGTCACCAAAACCTGTACAAATCTTGTAGCCTTTAAACTTATAGCCCCCTGGTTGTAATTGTTTCTCTAGTCATTGAATTTTGCCTGACTTTGTAGAGTTTCATTCTACACATTGAACCAAAGTTTCAACAGACCCCTGTTAAAATTCCTGTAGTTCTCTTTCTGTATATTTCACTCCTTTCTGATACTCCACAACAAATTCCAGCTGCCAGCTTTCCCTGAATTTCAATCTCTTTTATCCTTAGCTCAGTGAGACCCTTTAGTTCTCTCTTTCTCCATCAATACCAATTAAATGTCTCCAGGCAGAAAGCTGAGGCAATTAAACAGCTCATATAATTCTTTTTCTTTTTTCTCTTCTTTCAGGGATTACAGTTCTGTGCTACTGGTTTTCCAGTGTTTCGTAGCAGTCATTTTATATGTTTTACTTATCTATGGCAGAGGGCTTGGATGTTATAAGTTTTCCATCCAGGCTTTATCTGCAGTATAAATCATGCTTAAGGGTCTTAGAAGTTGCATTAGTTAAAGGTTAGTTTTCTCATGACCCTCATCTGTAAAAAGCTTTGAAAGATTGTAGACATGGCTAATATTGCCAGCATCAGCTTTGGAAATTTGAGTAATACCTGTTTTGCTCACAGAGTCTGGTACTCAATTCTGCAAAAAACCATAGCAGATACTCAGTAATACATGAAGGGAGGAGAGCGACTCCCTTCCCCCAAAATGTCATTTCTGGCTTTGCCAATGTATGGATATTTTTACACAAAGTGAAACTTATTCTTCATTGGTCATAATTCCTCATGAATAGGTTAATTTTGTAACTATGTGTTGAGAAAAGACTATTTGTTTTCTACCAAATAATTCTTTATAGTTTTTTTTTTTGGTAATAGAAGCTCAACATTAGCCAGCCTTATGGCCACCTACCTAAAGACTACCTTTTCCAAAAATCCTTGAAGTTTTGTCCCGTAAAAAAATTTTGGCCAATGGATTGTGAAGGTAACTAATCCATTTAACATCTGGATCATGTCCCTGAAAAAGAAAAGCTATGTGTCTTCTCTTCCTCTTTTTCTTCGTTCTGTTTGTTAGAAAATTGGTATGATGGTGATAGCTGGGAGGCTTCTTTTCATTTTGGAAAAGGAAAGTCATATTTTGAAGATGGCAGAAGAAAAAGACAGAAGTAGCCTGGGTGTGGTAGACTGAATCAAGTCTTTCCAAAAGATATCCACATCCTAATTCCAGAATCATGCGAATGTTACCTTATAAGACAAAGGAGATTTGCATATGTTAATAAATTAAGGCTTTTGAGATGAGGTGATTATCCAGGGGGGTCTAAATGTAATTCTAAGGGTTCTTATTAGATGGAGGCAAGAAGGTAAAAGAAGGAAGTAGGATATGTGATGACAGAACCAAGAGGTTGGGTAATTTGATGAACGTGTCATAAGCCAACAAACACAGGTATCTCCAAGAAGCTAGAAGATGAAAAGACATGAATTTTTCCCTAGAGCCTCTAACACAAACCAATCCTGCCAGCTCCTTGTCTTTAGTTCAGTGAAACTGATTTTGGACTCCTGCCCTCCAGAATGAAAGAGAGTAAATATGTGTTGCTTTCTGACCCAAACCTTTTTTTTTTCCTCATCATTTCTCTTTTTCTTGTCCTGTGGTATCTGTTACAATCAGAGATATGAAAATATTACATCTGTCTGCCAAAACCATTCACAGTTCGAACATATATTTTCTACTCTCTGCTTAGTGATTTGGCTAATCTCATTCAGGGGCTGTTCTTCCATGAAAAAACATCTAACCTAAGCCCAGATATGATCCATTGTTTTCTTTCCTAGCTCCCTTTTAGAATGTTTCATCTTGGCTATGTCTTCCCTCAGAGTCTTAATTCCACAGATTTACTCATCGTGTGTCCCTAGGTCCAGAGGATAGCTTCATGCACATGTGCAATAACTGTCACTCTAAAGTACATTCAGGATGCCATGAGAGTTTTATACTGCTCTTCTATGTCTTTCTTCCACAATTTTGTCCACAATTTGTATAAATACTTGATAGAGCTCTCTGAAATATTAGAGCTTTTCCCCAATTATTCTTACTTTTGTGTATCCTCAACTTCACATTTATGAGATCAAGTCATGTCCATCCTCTGCTTAAAATCCTATTGCGATTCCCAATGTCTCTCACATCAGAGGCCGGGTTTTGAATTCCCTACAAATCCATAAATGTTCTGACTTCCCAGTTTCCTTTGTATCTTCCTACCCTACTACTTTCCCACTTGCAGAAAGGAAATTCCAATCCAGCTGCACTCAACACTCACTTCCTTCTGGACCTTAAACATAACAAGCATTTGCATTTGTCTGTTTCTGTTGCCCATAAAAGACACTTCGCCAGATCTCCACAAGGCTCAGTTCTAAACTCTTTCAACTCTTGGCTTAAATGTCGCTTTCTCAATGAAACCTAAGCAGACTACACAATTTAAAATTACAACTACCTCCACCCATATTCACATACTTGCAGTTCCTCTCAACTTTCTCTATTTATCCATACCACTATTACCTCCTAACAAACATCATATATCCTGGTGTGCTACTTATACGCCTTTTTTTCTTTATATTTTAACATCTTTGAAATAGGGATACATTCTACTGTACTGTTTTAAAAAGAAAAACAAAGTGTCTATTAAACTGGCAGCATTTTTTTCTTTGTTAGTGGTATATAAATAATAGCATCTTGGATTTAATTAAATAAGGTTAATCACTTACTTAATATATTGGTAGATTATTTTTGATGTACCTTCACTGGAGATTTCCTCTCTCTTTCTCTCTCTTTCTTACATAGAACAGTGCCTTGCATGTAGTTATTACTTAAATATTTTCTGAATGAATGCACATGAGGAGATACATAGATGTTTCCCACTAGTTCCTGGTTCTGGATACCTTTGAAGATTCACTCTTCAAAGTGAAAAAGCAGAAGATTCCTGTTCCCTGAAATTTTCCACTGTCCTCTGCTGTCAGATTGCTGGGCCATACCTACCGTTTTATTAATTAATCAACTAAAACATTTCCTGATTTTTTAATGATATCTTTCTTAAAAGAGGTTCGACCTTGGAGCCACTCCATGATGTGTTTGTGTATGTGTGTATGTGTGTGTGCTGGACTTCAAAATCTATTTTTCCTATATATATCTGACTACTTTGTCCTCTAAAATGTCCTCTTAAGTAAAACTTACTCCAGCTTAATCAGTCGTTCTTCCTTTATTTTGTTTTGATTTTCTGCTTTCATGTTCTGATAGAAAATTAAAGTATATATTTTCAGACCACTTCAGTTTTTACTTGATATCCCGAGCAAACCTAGTTCTTAGAAACAGTAAAGGAATGGAACTTTAATTGCTGTCTTAGGCTTTAAGTTCACAATGCTTTCATTGAGTTGTTTCTCGACCTAACCCTTAAAATTTATTTCTGTAAAATAAGATACTTTTTCATGGTATAACTGTTTGGAATGTTCCTTGGCTAAAGTGACACATCCTTGGTGATGGCCATCACAACTTCCATGATGTAATTCTGGAATTTAGTAGCCACATGGGATCAGAGTTTGAATGTGAAGAAATTTTTATGGCACCTGTGACTTTTTACTATGTATGTTTTCCTTAATAAAATACATAGTTTTGGTTTGGATGAAGACATATTGTAGAGTGTATTCCCCCCTTACCCGTGTTTTTGCTTTCTGTGGTTTCAGTTACCACAGTCAACTGCAGTACAAAAATTTAAATGGAAAATTTCAGAAATGAACAAGTGATAAGTTTTAAGTTGCACCATGTTCTGAATAGTGTGATGAAATCTCACGCCATCCCACTGTGTCCCGCTTGGGATGTGAAAACATCACTTTTTCCTGTGTATCCACACTATATACGCTACCTGCCCATTAGTCACATAGTAGCTGTCTCAGTTCTCAGATCCACTGTCATAGTATCACAGTGCTTGTGTTGAGGTAACCCTTACTTTACTTAATAAAGTAGTTTAATAAAGTAATACTTTATCACAGGTATTTATGTAAAAGAAAAAAATACAGTAGATACAGAGTTCAGTACTATCTTTGTTTTCAGGCATCCATTGTGGGTCATGGAAGTTATCCCCTAAAGGTAAGGTGGACTACAGTAGATCTCTGCAGTCTAAAGCCATGCCCAGAGCTTAAATAACAAAACCAGAGTATTTGTTAGTACATAGTACTGGCCTGGTGCTTAAGAGACTTTTAACAAACCTCTCTTTACAGGAAACTAGCTCTGCAAAATCATTCATATTTAACTAAATGTAGTTAATGGAATTTGGGTAGTCACTTTAGTACTGCCTACCTAGGGTTGCTACTAACAATTTAAAGCAATAACCTATACTTTGTGTTTTAAAGCAAGCACTAATGGAAATTAGCTGCCTGGGCATTAGAAAAACAAAGGAAAGCAACAACAACAACAATAACAACAAACCTTTCTAAAGACCTGATTAAGAAACATACCAAAAGTCACTTACAGATACCTAGAAAGGACATATCCCTGCCTCTCCTTGATTAAAATACCGGATCAAACTGCATCTGTGTGATTCAAAGCTGAACTATGACAGCCTGAACATAGAGTGACCTACTTCCTAAGGTGTATATTTGTTAGGCACAGTCTGTCTGCATAAGCACACCTATTCACTTATGGATAGAAATCACCCAATGGAATAAAATTTAATTAGCCTGTATTTATTAAAGCTTAAGTTCTAAAGCCACCTGCTGAGTCTATAGCATTTAGAAGCTAACTTCCCTACTATAAAAAAGATCAGCTCAAAGATGTCTATTATTAGAACTAAGTTATCCACTGAATCCATTTCAAAAGCTTTGATTCCTTCTAGTGTTACTGTGTCAACCACACTTTGCTCTGTAAGTTTCTCAAGGTTTCTCCAAAGCCTTAGATGTTGGGCATTTAGGAGATCAGTAAATAACATCACTCTCTTTTCTTCCTGATCCTGTCTTCAGAACCAATTAAGAGAAATATGCAGTAGTGGGTCATATAAAGGACAAAATACCATCTGCATTATGGATAAAGCTCCTTAGAGAACATGGTTGAGATATATGGCAAGTATAGATTCCAGAATTTACCAAGTCATGGGCATTGCTGGACAACCGTAGACTTCAGCACACAGAGACAGAGCCAACAGCACTTATCTCAGATTGTCAAGAAGGCAGAGCAGAATGCATCCTCTTTGCAGTTAGATCCAAAATGTGAGAAAAGATGACCTGCGTATGCTCAGTCTTTTTCAAAACACACCAAGCAGATAGATGCCTCTTCCCTTCCCTCACTTTGAGGACTTAGTAAAGGCTAAGGAGAGAAACAGTCTCTACACAAATTACAGAAGTGTGTACAGTCTTTTGTTAATAGGAGCAAATCTCTCAGGTAGATGACTCATTCTCTAATAATATTATTTTGTATTCACCTGTGATTGACTTAGACTTAAATTCATTTAGCCAAAATTCTTTTATGTAAGTAAGTGAATGTACTAAATCTTATTTTTGATATTACAAAATCATTTTCTACATAAAAATGTATCTACACACATATGTTCCAACTAGCATGGCATGTTTTACTGGACTAGTTTACACCGGTCGATAGGAATGATATTTCATAGATTACTTCTGTGTAAACAAGAACTGGGTAATGTTACAAAACACTCGTGAGGTGGCCAGCACTTAAAGAACAGTATAATGACTAATTAATGTAATGACACTTGTAAAACAAGAGAGTTGAAAGAAGGTTAATGTGATAATGAGGCTTATTTGATCTTAAAGATTTAGCATGGGGGCACTCTCCAGATAGCTTAATTAGATTTTAAGCACCTTTTGCAATTTACATGTGTACTTCTTAATCCATATGTTCTAAAAATACATTTTCCTTCATTTAAATTCATGAATTTATCTAATCTCTTTTCCTGTGTTGTTTCATTGTTATAGTAGTCATCCCTTATCTGTGGGGAATATGTTTCAAGACCCCCAGTGGATGCCTGAAACCGCAGATAATGCCATATCCATAAGCACTTTTTTTGATACATACATACCTATGATAAAGTTTAATTTATAAGTTAGGCACTGTAAGAGATTAACAACAATAACTAATAATAAAATAAAACAATACCAAAACAATCAATCCGTTAACCTAACAGGCAGCTAAGTGACTAAGGAGTGGGCAGCGTATATAGTGAGGATAAGCCAAACGAAGGAATGATTCACGTCCTGGGTGGGACTGAGCACGATGGTGGCAGATTCCATCATGCTACTCAGAACAGGGCACAATTTAAAACATGAATTATTTCTGGAATTTTCCATGTAATATTTTCAGACCATGGTTGACTATGGGTAACTGAAATAATGGAAAGTGAAACCATAGACAGGGGGGGATTACTGTATTGGTGATGGTGTTTTCTTGAATTTTTCATTTATTGTGTATAACTTATGATTATTTCTTTCATATTATGTTTGCATTGTAGTTCAATTTAAAATATTATGATGAATTTTTAAAGTTCAAAACAATACCTTAGTCTAATTCAGGCAGTTATGACATGTTATGATTGGACTTATCTAACAGATATTCATGTCATCTATCACACTTTATTGTACCATATAATTTATCAGTAAGTTTGCTTTTATTCTTTGATACCTGTGTCATTTTAAACTTGACCAAATGGAAGGAACATTTTAGAAATTAATTTAACAGTGAAACAGAACACCATTTGTAGTAGTAGTAATCCAGTCAATAATATGCTGCCTTTTGGTGCCCTGGGAAAACATAGAATGTATTTCCATGTTCTATATATAGGCTTTATTTGTCCTCCAGATTAATACATTTTTTTATGCTTTTACTATTCTTATTACAATTCATTTACATAATTTTTACTACTCACTTTTTACCTGAGATCTCACAATATCTAGGAATTTTTCAATGCAGTTTACCCTTATGGCACATTAAGTATTAAAGTAATCAAGACACAAGTACTGGCGTGTGTATTTCTTTCACTTTCTCTGGCCAAAGTCAGATTGGTTTTCAAAGTCCCAGCTCATGTTCCATGTTTTCCGTGAAGATGCCAATTGTTGTGAAAATAGAATAATTTAATCAGGCCCCCTCGCCTTAGGTCCAGTTGGGGGTGGTGTGGCACATTCTTTGTAAGGAAATTCTGTGTGTGTGGGTGGAGTTAGTGTGCATGGGCAGCACTGCCACCTTGGCTGGTGTCTGCCTTGGGCGTCTGCTGACACGGCCATCCTCTCCAACCTATGGCTCCAAGGACCTTTTTGCTGGTTACCTAGCTCATAGACCTGCACATGAGGGGTCTGGTGACCCAGCCTGGTGCGTGAAGGGTTTGTGACCCAGTCTGGACAAAGGGCTTGGGGGGGTCTGTGAGCTTCAGATCTAGCCCTAGCTCAACAATTGGCATAGTTGGCAGGATTACAGGCAAGTAACAGAGCTCAACAATTGGAGTTGTCGGCAGGATTCTGACATTAGCCTAGCTTGACAATTGGCATAGTCTGTGACAGGATTCTGAGCAGGTACAGGAGCCAAAAGCCCTTGGAAAGAGAAAATGTGGCTACTTTTGAACATGTTGTACCCTGTGGCCACTTTCCTGTTGACCGGGATCTGGTTGCTGCATACTGTACTGCAAGGCAGCATAGACCAAGTCCTACAATGCAAAACCCCTTGGGAGGGGGAGGAAATGTGGCTGTCCTTGAGCATGAGTTGCCCAGTGGCCATTTTTCTGCTGACCAGAGCCTGGCTGCTGCTCACTATGCTGCAAACTGATTGAGATTTTTGGCATAAAGCAGAGCTGTTGGAAGCGTGGACAAATGTCCTGGAGCATGATGTGCAGTGACTGGCCACTCTTGCTTCTCCCTCTAGGAAGGATGACAAACCCAGTGGTGAGTTGGGGGAGACTGTGTGTTTCCTGGAACAACCTGCTCATTAAAGTGAAGCATGAGCAGCCTGTGGGACCAAATGGAAAACCAGTGGGCAATCCACAGGTGACCCAGTTCACCACTTATGTCCAATATACCCGGGCTGAACTGGTTGACCTGCAGAGACAGAAAAGCAGCAGAAACAGGGAGAACCCCTGGCTACTGCAGCTATGGGACCAAGGGGTAGATGGTGTAACGTGCTCTGGAGATGATGTAGTAAACACATGCCACGTTTGTCCAAAGTCAGAAAGCTCAGAGGATGCCACTTAAACCCGATGGCTGGCTGGGTTCCATATAAACCTGAGTAAGCAGATGGCTCAATGGGTGCCATATAAACCTGGGGAAAGAGTGACTGAGTGAATGTAGTGGTTTGAACTGTAGGCGAATGCTACAGAACTGCCTGAGACTGTGACTGAATAGCTGGTGTAAGCCATGCTGATTCAAGTAATTCAGGAGCCAGGGATGGGGCAGCTAGATGCTAATAGCCAAGACAATGGAAAGGCCCTTAAGTTTGGAAAGGTGCCCCACCCATCACAGGCCCTGAGGCCTAGGAGAACTGAGTTTCTCTGGTGGACAGACCTGGGGCACTGCAGCCTTTGGCAAACTGTTCCCTTCATCCCAGCCGCTCCGGGTAGAGCAATCCTGCCTCAGTACCTCCAAAGAAAAAAAGCCGGAAACCTTGGTGGCATTCACGTTGTGTTAAGTTTGCAGGCCAGCAGTATGTGAGAGCAGTGGAGGCATGGCAGCCTCCACCTAGATTTCGGAAGATGTATGAAAAAACTGGGGACTCAGGCAGAAACCTGCTGCAGGGGTGGAGCTGCTGCAGAGTTCATCTATGGAGTGAGGTGGAGCAGAAAAGTGGGGTCAGAGCCCCCAGAGAGAACCCCCACTGAGGAAATGTCTAGTGGAGTCAGGATGGCAAGACTGCTACCAGGAGCCCAGAACTGTAGGGCTGCAGGCAGTGTGCAGCACCAGCTTGGAAAAGCTACAGGCACCAGGGCAGCTCAATGGGCTGCACTTGGCAGAGCTGTAGGAGGGAGGTTGCCCAACGCTTTAGGGGTCCAGGTGCCCCAGTGTGCTTAACATTTGCCCTGTTTGTGTTTTGGATTTGTTTGGGGCCTGTTTTTCCTTTCTGTTCCTCCCTTCTGGAATGGGAATGTGTATCCAATGTCTGTCCCACTGTAACTTGGAAGTTGATAAGTTTGTTTTTGACTCTTTATAGGTTCACAACTGGAAGAAGTTTTGCCTTTAGTCTCAGATGAGACTTTGGACTTTTGAGTTGGTGCTGCAACAAGCTAAAGACTTTTGGGACTGGGATGGAATGTGTAATATATGAATGTAAAGGTCATTTATACTCGCTAAGGGAACATCACAGAAGATTCTGAATGTGTAGATTGTATGGCGAGGGACCCTGAATAGGTGGATTGTTGGGAAAATAGAATAATTTAATCAGCCCCCCTGCTTAGGTCTTGTTGGGGTTGATGCAGTGCATACTTTGTGAGCAAATCATGCGTGTGTGGGTGGAGTTAGTGCACATGGGCAGCACCGCCACGCTGGCTGGCGTCTGCTTCGGATGTCTGCCTGTGTGGCCACGCTCTCCAACCTACATTTTGCTGGGTTACCTAAATCATAGACTTGCATGTGAGGGGTCTGGTTACCCCATCTGGTGTGTAAAGGGTTTGTGACCCAGTCTGGACAATGGGCATGGTGGGTCTGTGAGCTTCAGACCCAGCCCTAGCTCGACACCAATGAATACTGCAGCTCACAGTAATCCCTTCCACTTCAGACATCCTGCATTACTAGATTTTATTTCATTAGCAGTAATTAATTTGATTTTCATACCACCTTTCCTTTAGGATTTTAACGTATAAACCTTTAGGATTTTAACACTTATAATTAGATATCTAAAGAACGATGGTCATATCTCATAAATTCTTTGTTTTTCCTTATAGGTTGAATTTTGCATTTTGCAAATAGTAAAGAGAAAACAAATTTTTAATTATTTATTTTGTTTACTGAACTGGATGTTTTTAATATGCTAAAGTAAATGATCAACTCAATGGTTTGTGGACAACTGGAAATTGGCCACTGTACGTGAAACTGGTATTTGTTTCAAGATATTCTACCCTGACAAGAATGAAATCAGCACTCAGAATAATCTTACAACAGGTTAGGTTATCAATTAAATATTCTGGTGTCATGAGCAAGAATATAACTCTTACCCATATAGGTTTTGTGAAATTTGAGTTGTCTGACAAATCCAGAAAGTTGTGTATAAAGTGCAAAAGAAAAATGGTCTCAAATGCGCCGAGACATACCCGGCTTGCTTAAATTTCCTCTTAACAAGCAAGATTGCTACACCTATAGATAAATAATTGCAGATGAGAGACAGGGAGAAAGGTGTGGTCATGTGGTCATAAAATCTGTACTTTTTTTCCTCAAAAACCTACATATGTATTTATTTCAGTATACTTATTGGGATTATACTAAGTATAAGGAGGTTTTCATTTAGTTGAGATTATCAGGCATACCTACCTCTTAGAATTTAATGCCAATCAAAGGTTTCATACTCATCAAGTGCAAAAGATGTTCATATGACTAATTACGATGAATATGATGATAGTGATAAGCAAGATCTGCCAAAAGAAAATGAAAAATTGGTATATATCAGAGGGCTGTGATTATTTTACTAATAATAAGGAGGCCTGAGAAGCTCTTATAAATTCTTCCCTTCAGGCTCCACATTTCTAGCTAACACAAATTAGTTTGAATAAGCTTTGCCAGAGGGTAAGCAGAAGATTCCATATATCCTGGCATCTATGATAGTAATTTAGGACTGTGCTTCATAACAAAATACAGATAATTTTATCTGCCAATTTATTTGCATAAGGGATTAACAATAGAAAATATATGATTTGTGACTGTCCGTAGTTTTCTATCATCATTAATAGGCAATTTATGCTTTTAAGAGTTCCCTCCAACTCACTTTTTAATTTAAAACCACTGATTATTTTAGAATAAAAACAGGTAATAAGCACTACCCAGTGATAACGACTTCTGAATACTACAATAGTCTTCTTCTTTACAAATGTTACTCTGTTTGGATGATGTATTTTTTTTTAAATGAATATATCTTAGAAAGTATCTAGGAAGTTTTGCGGATGTAAAAGTGCATTTTACAGTAATTATCATGCTCTATTAACAAAAGATTGTAAGCATCATTTTGAAAGTGAATAAAGTAATGCATCACTAGGTCAAGGATAGTTTATTGAAAGTAAATTTTTAAAGAAGATAAATTATATGTAATTATATTATTTAATTAAATGCATTATATTAATTATCAATTGATATATTTTAGCAAATATTGTTATATTTAGCAAAAAATTATGGTAAATAGTAGTGCCATCTATTGATACAACTGAAAACTGCAGTTTCTTTTTGAGTAAGAAAAATTAACACTTTCACATTTATAAGAATATATTTCCAAAGCTAATGATTCCTTATTGTTATAATTATTATTTTAAATTATTATTGAGTTCAAATGCCAGAACTGTGTTAAAAATAATATGAGTGTATATGTGTGTGTGCGTGTATATAAGTGTGTGCACGTATATATCTGCATGGGTATATGTGTGTGTACATATAAATGTATGTACATGATTAATGTACTGATTCTGATAATAAATATGAGTTATTGTTTTAGGTTTAATTAATCTGGATGTGATTCACTTTGAATAATATAAATTTGAATAATAATAAATTTAGTCACTCTAAAGAAAATTAAGAAAATATTAATAAGAAGAAAATTAAGTTTAATATTAAATACTTATTTTCTGCTAAAACATCTAAGCAAGAAATACCTTGTAAGAAATATATGGTGGATCATAAATCATCATTTTATTTTTATTCTTTCTATTTTAATATACAGATAATATTTTAAAATGTGAGAATTTGCATATTTTCTTTTTAGCACCCTACTATGACTATTTTTATGTTTCTTTTTCTTTTTAATTTTAGCTTGATTATATATAATAATGAACTGCTATTTAAAAAACTCAAATTAGTTTGGCACTTCTAACTGATTTAGATTATAATAAAGTTATTCACAATAATTCTAAATTATATCTTTAACTTTTCCAAATTTGCTACAGTGCACCTGGCAAGAAAAATCTGCATGCTGGCTGGCCACATTGTTAGGGAGATACTGAATAGTTTAGCAGTGTTATTCTTTTAAAAATACATACTATATATGGAATAAGACTACAAAGAATAAAGGAGCAGATAGCAATGGTAATATCCATTGACTCATAAGGTGTGATCAGATTATTTGTTGCAGGGGACACATGTCGGAGCATTAACAGGTGCAATGGAGGAAGGAATGTAATTGACAACAGTAAAAATAATACAAAAGCACAGACTTGATAGGGTGAAACAAAAATGGAGACTTTGGTAAAATCAGGGCCAACTTTGACATGTTATGATGATGACTGTTAGAGCATAAAGCTGTTATCAAGCTCTCATTCATTCATTCACTCATACATCTGTAATTCATTTGCTTCCTAACTGTAGGTTGAGATCTATTATATACTATGCTCAGTGCTGAGGACCTTATGTTGAACAAATGATAATTATATTCTTTGGGGAGCTTATTGTTATCCTTGCCCCTAGGCCATTTTCCCTTATATTGAATAGAGGCTGTCCTTTCCTCAAAAGACTTTGTTGCTATTAGTCAGATACTATAATAAAACAGAGATACATGAGAGCAAAAATACAAATGGGACTGACAGGTTTGAGAAGTACACAACCAGCATAGACATGAGTGATGGTCCTGCTTGGAAGTGAGTGTGAGGAAGATAAAAGAATAGCTGACCAGACTTTTGGACTCAGGGGAGAAGAGAAAGAAATTATAGTTTAGTCATTAAAAGAGTGTAGGGAAGGTTGTTTCAACCAGAGGATGCAGCATTTACAAAGACTTGGCATCAAGGGAGAGGAAGAGCGCAGATACAGGGGGCATCACCTAGTATGGAATGCCAACTGGAAAAATCTAAAGGAGAAAGAATTAATAGAATAAAGAACAAAAACTATAATGATCATCTCTATAAACACAGGAAAAACATTTGACATAATTCAATCTGGTCAGAAACATCAACAAAAACTCCACAGCAATGTGGCTAAAGACTTAAAGGTGAAAGACTGAAAGACACCCTCCAAAGAGCATTAACAAGATAGGGATGTCTGTTCTTGCCACTTCTGTTCAACATCTTACCAGAGGTTCTAGCTGGTGCAATTAGATTAAAAAAAAAAAAGAAAGAAAGAAAATGCATTCAGATAGGAAAGGATGAAGTAGAATTTTATCCATTTCTAGATGGCATGAAATTGTATAAGGAGAATGTTAAGGCATCCAGATGCAAAGAAACTGTTAGAACTAATAAATGAGTCCTGAAATGTTGTTACAGGATGCATGCTCAGTATACAAAGATACACTGGGATTTTGCTAGCCAAAATAATCTTGAAAAAAGAAGAACAAAGCTAGAGGATTCACACTTCCTGACTTTAAAACTTACTACAAAGCTACAATAATCAAAACAATATGGTACTGGCATGAAAACAGACATATAGAACAATGGTGTAGAATAGATAGCTCAGAAATAAAGCCTTATATATAAAGCTAGATTTTTTTTTTTTTTTTTTTTTGTCTTTTTCATGACCAGTACTCAGCCAGTGAGCGCACCGGCCATTCCTATATAGGATCTGAACCCGCGGCAGGAGCATCGCCACACTCCCAGTGCTGCACTCTCCCAAGTGCGCCACGGGCTCGGCCCCAGCTAGATGATTTTTGACAAGGAGGCAAGACCATTCAATGGAGAAAGGATAGTCATTTCAAGAAATGGGAATCTGGATATACACATGCAAAAGAATGAAGTTGCACCCTTACCTAGCACCATATACAAAAGTTAACTCAAGATGGATCAGAGATCTGAATGTAAGACCTAAAACAATACATCTTAGGTAAAAGATCTAATACAACTATTAACAAAAAAAAAAGACAATATTTTCATGACAGTGTATTTGGCAATGATTTCTTGGATATGACACCAAATGCACAGGCAATAAAAAAAAATAGATAAATTGAACTGCAAGAAAATTTTTAAAAATTTGTACATAAAAGTACACTATCAAAAGAGTAAAATGGTAGCCCACAGAATGGGAGAAAATAATTGCAAATCATATTTCTGATAAGGGATTAATATCCAGAATGCATAGAGAACTTCTAAAACTCAAGTACAAAAAAACAAACAAACAAACAAAAACATCTGATCTCAAAATGGAATTTGAGTAGACAATTCTTTGAATTTCTCCAAAGAAGGGAGAAAAATGGCCAAAAAAGCACATGAAAAGATGTTCAACATCACTAATCATTAGGGAAATGTAAATCAAAACCACACGAGATATTACCTCACACCTATTATGATGATTACTATTAAAAAAAAAGAAGAAAAGAAAATAACAAGCTTTGGCAGGGATGTGGAAAAATTGGAATCCTGCTTCACTCTTAATGGGAATGTAAAGTGGTAAAGCTGCTGTGGTCAACAGTATAGTGTTCCCCCCAAAAATTAAAAACAGAATTACCATATGGCCGGTAATTTCTCTTCTGGGTATATATGCAAAAGAATTCAAATTAGAATCTTGAATAAATATTTGTACACCCATGTTTACAGCAGTATTATCCATATTAGCTAAAATTAGGAGCAACCCATGTATTCATCTATGGATGAATAAATTAGTAAAATGTGTTATATCCATGTAATGAAATATTAGTCTTTAAAAGGAAGGACATTCTGCAACATGCTACAACATGTATGAACCTTGAGGGCATTACACTAAGTAAAACAAGCCAGTCACACACACAAAAAGACAAACATTGTGTGATTTCACTTATATCACATTACACAATTGAAATTTTAGAGACAGAAAGTAGAATGGTGGTTTCCAGGGGCTGGGGAGAGGAGGTGTGGGAAGTTATTGTGTAAGGTGTATGGAGCTTCAGTTTTATAAGATTGAAGAGTTATGGAGATGATGGTTGCATATTATGAATATATGATACCAATGAACTGTGTCCTTAAAATGGTTAAGATGGTAAATTTTATGTTACAAATATTTTACCACAATAAAAATGATTTAAAAAATCAATTGATTGTTATACATCAGCAATGAACAATGCAAAAACAAAACTAAGAGAAAGTCATTTATATTAGTATCAAAAAATAAATTAAGAGTAAATTTAACCAAATAAGTGGAAAACTTTTATACTGAAATCTATAAAGCGTCATTGAAAGAAGTTAAAGAAGACCTAAATAAGTGGAAAGACATCCTGTGTTTGTAAATTAAAATACTGTCAAGATTGCAATATTCTCCAAATTGATGAATAGATACAATGCAATTCCTACTAAAATCTCACCTGTCTTTTTACAAAAATCAACAAGCTAATCTTAACATTCAAGGGACACAGAATAGCCAAAACCATCTTGAAATTGAAGAACGAACTTGGAGACTTCATACTTCCCAATGTCAAAACTGAATACAAGCTGCAGTAACTAAGATAGTGTGATACTGACATAGGATAGACAGATCAATGGAACAGAAATGAGAGAACTGGAGAAGAAAAAATGCGTGTAAAGTGGGGGAGAGCAAGAAGAATTACAAACTTGTGGTCATGAACTGGAGCCATGTCAAATCTCACTGCCTCCAACCTTGATAAGGATTCTGGCTCCTGAGATTCTGGCTCCCTTTTGTGCAGAACGAACTACACACCATGCCCAGGAATTGGCAAAGCTGAAGGGAAAGTAGAGTGGATATAGGCCAGGCTGCTGCCCTACCCCAACAGTATGAGCCCCAGCTAAGCAACTGTATGTGTGAGCTACAAGATCACATAGTGACTCTGCCCCAACAGAGTGTGAGCTACAAGATCACATAGTGACTCTGCCCCCTTCGAAAGAGGCTTTTGCTTTACTACCACCCTCCAAACCTTGAGTAACATTAAGTATGACCCATCCTAATGTGAAACACAGAAAAAAGGGAATTCTAGGAAATATAGTTTATCTTAGCCAAGTCGAGACCTTACAAAGCCACTATTATTAATTTTTACTTACTTTTCCCCACACAAATGAAAACATACTCTTCACACTGTTCTTTCTTTGTTTTTGTTTTGTTTGTTTGTTTGTTTTACTGTGTTTGTATTAGAGTTTTTTGAGGAATAATTCTCATCCCATAAACTTTACCCTTTTAAAGTATACAAGTTACTGTTTTTTGGAATATTCTCAGAGGTGTACAACCATTACTACTATCTAATTCCACAACTATTTCAGCACCTCAAAAAGTAACCTTGAGCCAATTAGCAGTCACTCACATTCATCTTCAATCACCCAGCCCCTGGCAATCACTAATCCACTTTGTCTTTCTGTGGATTTACCTAGTCCCTCACATTCCATTTATCTTCCTTTTGACTGCCTGCCCTGTGGAATTCAAGCTGCAGAATCAGACAAGAAGACAAGAGTCTTACATCCTCCACCCAGATTCCAGCTCCTACAATTGAATTGCATAAGGCCAAATTTTTCTAAAAAAAAATCCTATAACTAATTGCATCTATACTTATATCTGTGCATATATAATACATTACATATTATGCATATTATATAGTATGCATAATTATATACATATATGTAAGTATACATGTAATATCTCTATAAGAGTGAATGAGGAACTAATAAGATTTATTAGTTGCTTCCAAGAAGAGAGAGGAGAAATGGAAACAAAATTGGAGAAAATATTCATAAACTATGCATTTGATGAGGGATTAATATCCAGGATGTACAAGGAACACAAACAACTTAACAGTAAAAGAACAAGTAACACAATTAGAAAATGGGCAAAGGAGTTGAACATGCACTTCTCAAAAGAAGATACACAAATGGCCAACAGACACATGAAAAAATGCTCAACACCACTAAGCATCAGGGATTTGCAAATCAAAACCACATTGTGATACCATCTCACTCCAGTTAGACTGGCCATTATCAAAAAAAGAGAGAATAACAATTGCTGGTGGGGATATGGAGAAAGGGGAACCCTTGTATACTGTCAGTGGAACTGTAAACTAGTGCAGCCATTATGGAAAACAGAATGGAGGGTCCTCAAACAAGTACAGATAGAACTGCCATACAATCTAGCAATCTCACTGTGAGGTGTATTCCCCCCAAAAATGTAAATCATCATGCTGAAGAGATGCCTGCACTCACTCCCAGGTTTCTCGCATAGCTATTTACAAAAGTTAAGAGTTGGAACCAACCTAAATGTCCATCAACAGATAAGGAAAATGTTGTATATTTACACAATGGAATAATCCTCATCCTTAAAAAGGAATGGAATTCTGCTCTTTGCAGCAATATGGATGAATTTCAAGAAAATAATGTTAAGTAAAATAAGACAGGCACAAAAAGAGAAATACTGCATGTCCTCACTCAAAAGTGGGAACTAAAAAAAAAAAAAAACGTAAATAAACAAAAAGAAAGAAAGATACAACAATCACAATAATTAGTTGAAGTTTCAAAAGAAGAGAATGGAACTGAGGCCACCAGTGGTGGGAAAGCAGGAGAGGAAGGGGGTAGTGAGAAATTGATAAAGGGCCACAAAAAATAATTACATTGCTTAATGATAAATACAGTAATTATCCTGATTTAAGAATCATGTATTGCACACAGGTATTGATATTCAGTGCTGTACCTAACAGATATGTATGATCAATTATGTTTCAATTAAAAATTTTTTAAAAAAAAGAGAGATGGAAAGGAGACTTTTCACAGGGTGTTTTTCATCTTTGGAATTTTTAACCATGTGAATGCATTATCTATCCCAAAATAATAATGAAATTAAAAGTACAATATTTAAAACTAATGAATAGAAAAAGGGAGAAGAGTAGAGAATGAAGAAAGAAATAAAGGATAATAAGAGAAAAATGGAGAAAAGTAAAAGGAAAGACAAAAAGAGGGAGAAGAATTGGAGGCAGAAGAGAAAGCAAAGGGAAGGAAGAAGAGAAAAGGAGAAAAAAAGAGTAAAATAGACAAAAGAAGAGTCTAAACAAGAGCAGAAAGAAGAGAGCATATATAATTTAGAAACATCAATACAGTTGTTTAAGAATAACAATATATAAATCTTCCGAGGCTAGTTGATGGAATTTGGATGTGTTGTTCCCTCCAAAACTCATGTGGAAATTTGATCTCCAACGTGGCAGTGTTGGAAACTGATTGAGTCATGGGGGCGGATCCCTCATTAATATATTAATGCTCTCCCTGGGGGAGGGGGGATTAATGAGTGAGTTCTCTCTCTATTACTTCCCACGAGAGCTGTTTAAAAGATGCTGGTACCTCTCTGGATTCCTCTCTCTTGGTTCCTCTCGCCATGTCATCTGCTTGTATCCACCGGCTGCCTGCCACTTTCCGCCATGAGTAGAAGCAGCCTGAGGCCCGTGCCAGATGCAGCTGTCCCAGAATCATAAAACAAATAAACCTCTGTTCTTTATAAATTACCCAGTCTCAGGTAGTTCTGTTATAGCAACACAAAACAGACTAATACAGAAAATTGGTGCCAGCAGTGGGGTGTTGCTATACAGATACCTGAAAATGTGGATGCAGCTTTGGAACTGGGTAATGGGCAAAGGTTGGAGGAGTTTGGCCCACTTAGAAAAAGAGGAGAGAATGTTTGGAAGATTTTAGATATTGGTTAAATGGTTGTGACCAGAATGCTGATAGAAATGCAGACAATAAAGTCCATGCAGATGATGAGGTCTCAGATAGAAATGAGGGAGTTATCAGGAATTGGACAAAAGATAACCCTTGTTACACCATAGCAAGGAATTTGGCTACATTGTGTCCATGCCCTCGGACTTTGTGGAATGTGGGACTTAAGAGCTGTGGACCAGAGCATTTGACTGAAGAAATCTCCAAGCAGCAAAGCATTAAGGAAGCTGCATGGTTACTTTTAACAGCCTACTCTGAGTTATGGTGGCAAAAACATGATGTTAAGCCAGAATTTAAAAGGGAAGCAGAGCATAAAGATTTGGAAAATTTGCAGCCTGACCATGAGGCAGAGAAGCAGACAGCAGGAAAAAAATGCAAGGGTGAAGCAGATAAAGTGTTTGCTAAAGACATTACCTTGGTGGTGAGGCAGCCAGATGCTAATAGCCAGGACAATGAGAGAAAAGCCCTGTAGGCATTTCAGAAGTTTGGAAGGGTGCACCACCCATCACAGACCCTGAGGCCTAGAAGGACTGAGTTGTCCTAAAGGACAGAACTGGGATGCAGCTGCCCTCAGGAATTTGCTCCCTGCATCCCAGCTGCTCTGGTTGGAACAGCCCCAAGTGTGGTTCAAGAAGTAGCTCTGGAGAGTAGAAGCCTGAAACCTTGGTGCTGTCCACATTGTGTTAAGTCTGCAGGCCAGCAGGACATGACAGCAGTGGAGGCATGGCATCATCCACCCAGATTCCAGAGGATGAATGGAAAGGCCTAGGGACCCAGTCAGAGACCTGTCACAGGGGCAGAGACACTGCAGAGGCCATCTACTAGAGCAACGTGGAGCTGAAAAGTGAGTTTGGAGCCCACACAGAGAGCCCCCATGAGGGAAATGTCTAGTAGAAACAAGGCAGCAGGGCTGCTGCTAGGACCCCAGAACTGCAGGACCACTGGTAATGTGCAATGCCAGCCCTGGAAAAGCTGCAGGCACCCACGCAGCTCACTGGGCTGCATCTGGCAGAGCTGTGGGAGCAAGGCTGCCTGATGCTTTGGGGGCCCAGATGGCCAATTGTGCCCAGGATGCAAGACTTGGAGTTAAAGAAGATTATTCTGGAGCTTTAAGACATAATTTCTGCTCTGCTGCGTTTTGGACTTGTTTGGGACCTGTTTCTCCTTTCTTCTGGCCTATTCCTCCCTTTTGCAATGGGAATTTATACCCAATGTCTGTTCCACCATAGTATCTTGGCAGTAGATAAATTTGGTTTTGATTTTTACGGGTTCACAGCTGGAAGGAATTTTGCTTTTGGTCTCATATGAGACTTTGGACTTTGGACTTTTAAGTTGGTACTGGAACAAGTTAAGACTTTTGGGACTGTTGGGATGGCATGATTGTATTTTGTATGTGAGAAGGACATGAGTTTTGAGGGGCCTGGGGCAGAATGATGTAGTTTGGATGTGTTATCCCCACCAAAACTCAGGTGGAAATTTGATCTCCAATGTGGCAGTGTTGGAAACTGATTGAGTCATGGGGGCGGATTACTCATGAATTAATTAATGCTCTCCCTAGTTGGGGGGAGTAATGAGTGAGTTCTTGGTCCATTAGTTCCCACAAGAGCTGGTTGTTTAAAGACCCTCGCACCCCCACCGCCCCTTTCTCGCTTCCTCTCACCAAATGATCTGCTTGTACCTGTCAGCTGCCTGCTGCTTTTTGCCATGATTAGAAACAGCCTGAGGCCCATGCCAGATGCAGCTGTCCCAGAATCGTAAGCCAAATAAACTGTTCTTTATAAATTACCCAGTCTCAGGTAGTTCTGTTATAGCAACACGAAATGGACTAATACACTAGTTCAGACTGGTTAATGAAGGACATTTATGTTAAGTAGTTTGGATATTATTATGAAAAAGGTAAGGGATATAATAAAGGACTTTAATTAGATTAGTTGCAACATCATTGTCTGAAGTCCATTTTTGTGTTGCTATAATGAAATGCCTGCGACTGGGTATTTAATAAAGAAAAGAGTTTTATTTAGCTCACTGTTCTGGAGGTTAGAAAGCCCATGATTGGGCAACTGCATTTGTAGATGACCTCAGGATGCTTCCACTCATTTGAGAAAGTGGAAGGATAGCTGGCATGTGTAAGAGATCACATGGTGAGAGAGGAAACAAAAAGAGATGGAGAGGGAGATGCCAGCCTCTTTTTAACAACTAGCTTTCATGAAATTAAGTCATTCCCAGGGGAGCTTACTCACTCTCTAGGGAGAGCATTAATCTGTTCATGAGGAATCCTTCCCCATGACTCAAAAATCTCCCATTAGACCCCATCTCCCAGCACTGTCACATTGGGGATCAAATTATAGTTTTGGTGGGGGTAAATCATATCCAAACTGTGGCAATCATACTTTCAATTCAAAAATAATTTTGGCAGCAGTGCGAAAAATGGATTTGTGTGGAGCTGTGCTGAGCAATGGCTGTTCACAGATTTTGCAATACAGAAGGCTAGAAATAGTGAAAGCCTCAACTTAAGGTAGAAAAAGGGGCAAAACTGAGAGAAAATGAAGAATAAACATTTGTGGTAAATAATTGGATTATATATTGGTTGTGAGGGTTGCTAATGAGTTAGATAGAGGGAAAAGTCACAGAGGACTCCCAGATTTCTAATTTGGCTAGATCAATGGTGGTAACATTTTTAAATAAACCTATAGCAAACATAACATTTTTGAGTAGAACATGGCATTATCTTGCAAGATGACCTTTATTAGTTTTTAATGTCAGTGGCCATTAATAACAATGTGGAAAAAGATGGACAAACACTCCTGCCTGGTCAGGGCACACAAGAGCAGTAAGATTTGCCAAGTGCAGTATGAGAGAACCAGATGGTGCAGATGCAGAGTAGGAGGGACCAAGGAACAAAGGATGGCCTGAGATAATTAGAATGGCGTTTTGATGGTCCCACTGGGGTGACTAATTTCCTTTGAGCTACTTCCAGTGGACTACTCTCCACTATTGAAATAAATCATATTTTGTTGAAAATGGATCAATAATAGTTTAATTAAACATTTTTTAAAATTTTTAGATAATTATAGGTTTGTATGCAATTTTAAGAAACAATGCAGAAAAATCCTTTGATTCTGTTCTCATTTTCTCCCATTAGTAACATCTTGAAAAATTGTAACATCAGACCAGAATATTAACACTGATACAGTCAAGATATAGAACAGTTCCATCACCACAATGATCCTTAATGTCACAATGATCCCTAATGTCGCCATTTTAGAGCCATACTGACTTCTCCCCTGCTTCCACCCCATCATTGATCCTTGGCTCCACTAATCTGTTCTCCCTTTCTATAATTTGTTATTTCAAGAATATTATATAAATGAAATCATAGAGTGTACATCCTTTTGGGACTGGCTGTTTAAATTCTTTTTCACACAGCACCATTATCTAAAGATTTATTTAGATTGTTGCATTTATCAATAATTCATAACTTTTTATTGCTGAATAGTATCCATGGTATGTATGTACCTCAGTTTGTTTAACCATTCACCTGTCGAAAGACATCTGGGCTGATTGTAGTTTTTATTACAAATAAAGTACCAAAAACACTTTTGTGTACAGGTTCTTGGTGAATATAAAATTTTGTTTTCTTTGGGATAAGTGCTTAGGAGTTTAATTGCCAAGTGGTATGATAGTTGACCGGGTTTTTTCTGCTTGTTTGTTTGGTTTTGGTTTTCTAAGAAAATGACAGAGTACCTGCACCATTTTACATTCCCATTAGCAATATGTGACTGATACAGTTTCTTTGCATCCTAATCAGCATTTGGCACTGTCATTTTTATGTTAGCCATTCTGATAGGTGTGTAGTAATATCTTATTATCATATTATTTTGCATTTACCTAATAGCTAATGAAACTGGCCATTTTCTTATGATATTTATGTATATCTTCTTCAGTAAAATGTCCCTTCATATCTTTTGCCCATTTTCTAACTGGATTCCTTAGTTCTTTTCTGTTGGGTTTTGAGAGCTCTTTATATATCCCAGATATAAGTCTTTTGTTGCATATGTGGTTTATAAATATTTTCTCCCAGAATGTAGTTTGTCTTTTGATCCATTTTACAGGGTCTTTTCCAGAGCAAAAGTTCTTAATTTTGGTGAAGTCCAATTTATGAAGTTTTCTTTTATGAACAGTGCTTTTGTTGTTAGTCTTAAATTTTTTTTGCTGAGGCTTAGATACTGAAGACTTTTTCATATGAATTTTCTTGAAAGTTTTATAGTTCTACATATTACATCTACAATTCATTTTGAGGTAATTTTTGCGTAAGGTGTGACTTAATCAATAATAATTATATGACAGAAAGATAACATAGTAACACTAGCAAAAGAGAAATAGAAACCTCCATCTATAAGTATGACCTTATACATAATTTATGTGTAATTTATAAATTGAGCCACTTCTTATGATCACTTATTTACCTCTTCCTCAAATAGCTTGTGGACCTTTAAGTTCTGATCCCCAGTTAGGCAAGGAAATAAAAGGATTCCCAGCTCCACACCATGTGACTGACTCAGAGTTCTTATTTATCTGGTTCTCACTGTTTTACGTTTTAGGAGTAGGTATGAGAAGAAGAAATATGCAAGGAAGCAAAGGAATTTTAAAACTCTATTTTGGATGGAGATCTTCTCATATCATTAGTTGAGAGTAGCTGTTACTTAATGTCTAATATTATTTGAAAATTAAGGTTTTATATATGACAATTAAAGATAGGAGTTTCACAAAAGCAGAATTGAAGCAGAAGGAATAAAAAGACCTTTATTCATACAGTATATGTAAGAAAAAGTAAGTCAAAAGAAGAAACAGCACAAATGTATATTATATACACATAAAATAATATGGAAAAATTAAAGCAAATATCATATTTATCACAATTTATGTATATGGTTAGAATTTTGTTATTAATTAAAAGCTTGGATTAAAAAATTTTATGTGATATTCAATATATATATATGGAAAATACATTAATGAAGTCAATAGCAGTTTATTTATATTTGCTAATGTGTTATTTATGTTAACCCATAACAAAGAGTAAAGAAATATATGTTCTTATATTAAAGAATGTGAAGAATACATGAGACAAAAATTTGTATGTACCCAATATACAGAATAAAATCACATCAAGCAAAATATAAAAATTAAAGGAATCTTGATAAAACTATAACAATAGTGGGTATTTTAATATATGATTTTAAAATAATTTAACAGATTAACAGATTACAATCTATGGAAGAATAAAGATTTTAATAACTCAATCAATATTTTTGAGATATAGATAGACTGATGGATGTCTTGACAGCTGTTACATTAGTGCTAACTTCTTATGTATTTTATTTTAATCATATCTGAGAATGGAGTTTTTTTCAATATTATAATAGTTGATGCTAAAAAGTGTCTGATAAAATTCATCTACCATTCTTAAAACTCCTAAAAGAAAGCATAGAGGAAATACTTCAGGAAGTAGGACTTGACAAAGGCTTTATGAATATGACTCCAAAAACACAGGCAACAAAAAGAAAAACAAACAAATGAGATTATATCAAAGTAAAAAGCTTCTGCACAGCAAAAGAAATAATTAACAGTGCGAAAAGACAACCAACACAGTGGGAGAAAATATTCACAAACTATACATGCAACAAAGGATTAATATCCAGAATGTACAAGGAACTTAAACAACTTAACAGTAAAAAAAAACAAGTAACCCAATTAAAAAATGGGCAAAAGAGCTGAATAGGCATTTTTTAAAGGAGTATATACCAATGGCCAGCAGACACATACAAAAATGCTCAACATCACTCAGTTTCCAAGAAATGCTAATCAAAACCATATTGAGATATCATCTCACCCCAGTTAGATTGGCTATTATCCAAAAGACTGAGAATAACAGATGCTGGCAAGGATGCAGAGAAAAGGGAACCCTCCCATGCTTTGGGGGGTACTATAAAATGGTGTAGCCAATATGGAAAAAAATGGTATGGAGGTTCCTCAAATTACAAATAGAAATGCAATATGACCCAGCAATCTAACTTTGGGGTTTATATCCAAAAGAATGGAAATCATTATGTGGAAGGGATACCTGAACTCCCATGTATATTGCAGCTCTATTTGCAATAGCCAAGAGATGGAACCAACCTAAATGCCCATCACTGGATGAGTGGATAAGCAAAATGTGGTATATTTAAACAATGGACTAATATTCTGCCATGAAAAAGAATAAGATACTGCCATTCTTAGCAACATGAAAGAACTTAAGGAAAATTGTGTTAAGCCAAATAAACTGGGCACAGAAAAAGAAATACCACATGTCCTCACTTATATGTAGGAGCTAATAAAAATAAATAAATAAACAAAGGGCCATGATAATTGATTACATTGTTTAATGAGGAATATGATAATTATCCTGATTTGAACATCACATATTGCACAGTGATACTGATATTCAGTACTGTACCCCACAGATATGTACAATCAATATGTTCCAATAAAAAAATTCTAAATTAGAAATAAAGGGAATCAGGCTATACATTACAATGCTTAATTTTAAAATGTTAACTAATATCATTAAGAACATTTTCTTTACCATCAAAGCAAGACAAAAGAGTGCTATCATCTTTCATCCATCTCAACTATTTTTCAAAATGGTATTGCAGTTTAAAAATATAAATATTAGAAAATAGACAATTAAAAATTATACTTGCAGGTGATATGATGGCTTACCTATGAAACCCAGAAGAACAAAATCTAAAACTATTTTAACTAAAAAAAGGAAAATAGGGCTCAGGGATGCTTAACTATCCATGAATATTTTCCAATAAAAACAAAAAAAGAAAATGTTTAAAAAAAAATGTAGCAGGAAAGATCCAGATTCTAGTTTAGGAAAACCATAAAATTTTATTGAAAGATTTAGAAAATACGTAAATGGATCAACATATGTTCCTAGATTGGCAGATATTACATGTTAAAGTAATTGCACACCTTCTTAAATAAGTTTAATGCAACTTAAATCAGAATTCAAAAGGATCTGTCTCCTTCTTTCCCCTTTGTTTCTTATTTTTTTCCTTCTTCTGTTTCTCCCTATTTCTCCTCTTTCTCTCTTTTTCTTCTTTCCCCTCACTCTTCTTTTACTAAAAGAATAAATGTGAGAAAAGTACTAAATAAATGTGATAAAATGAACACTAGTTTGAGTAAATTTGTTGTTAAGGAATATTAAAACTTCTTTTAAAGCTATGTTAACTTTAGAACATGGTACACATAGGTGGAGTGAATAGAATTGATACAGAAACAGCTACAATCTGTGTATTTGTAAAACCATTTTATATATAAACTATATATATATATACACACATAATGAAAATAAACACATAAAATGTATGATGATACTGTATAAATAATGATTATAAAAATTATTTAAAAAGTATGATGAAGAGATAATATCAAATAATGGAGAAAGTATCATTTTATTCTTGAATAATATATGAGAAATAGTCACACTACTGAAAGAAATTTATGCTCACAGAGCACACAAAAACTTTAAAAATTTAACTGGAAATTAGAATGAAACTAGATTGTTAATCTAATCTTACTTGTGTTCAAAAAATAAAATAAATTAAATAGCAGGAGTTTATTACTTTTGGATGAGGAAAATATGAGTATTTCTTAAGAAAGACAAGAAAACCAGTATCAATACAAGAGAAGTTTGATAAGTGACATTAAATAAAATTATTCTATAATTGTTCAAATGAGATTAGATAATATATGTATAGCATTTATAAAAGAGAAAGGAGGTACACTTCTTTCATAAGAAAAAAACGGGCAAAGTCCATGAACAGTTAATTCAAGAAAAGAATCAAAATTGCTGAGTACATGAAAACATACTCATCCAAGTAGAAATCACTAAAACTTAATTTTTGAAAAATAAGAAACCATTTTTCAAAGTTAAAAGATTAATAAGATCCATTTCAGGTAAGTTTGTACAAAAATGTACCCTATTATACCTTGGGTAGTATTGGGAAAAGGAATTGCTTCAAAATTTAAGAATAGGAATATAGTATATTCTATCCATTTCAACTTCATGTGCTTTTTAACATAGCATTCTTCTTTGATTAGACGAATCTATACTGTATACTGGTGCTTTCATTTCTTTATATTAGTTTAATTAGCATGTAAATACAAGGATGATTATGTACACAGCTATATATAACAGTAAACTGTGAAACCTCAATCATCAATATTAAAATCGATGAGTAGATTACCATATACCCATAGAGTGAAATATTATTAATTAATTAAAAATAATAAGCTAAGTTACATATATAGCCCTAATATATGTCTAAGAAATTTTTAGTGAAAAAATATTCTGAGTAATTTATAGAGAATAAGCCATATTTGAGAAACAAATGTGCAAGAATGTTTTGTAATGATAGAGGTAAAACTTAAAATGTATTGAAGTGTTAAAACTGGTTATTTCAAAAGCCTACGGATGAGGGAGTCAATTAACATTTTATGTGCTTTTTTATATTATATATTTTAATATAAATATTGTTATGTATTTATGCTTCATTGACCTTTTATCGTTATATACTGTCCACCTTTGTCTCTTTTTATAATTCTTGGTTTGAAGTCTACTTTATCTAATATAAGTATGACAACTCCTGCTTGTTTTTGGTTTCCATTTATGTGGAATGTTTTTTTTTTCTCTATCCCTTTACTATTTATTAGTCTGTGTGTGCTTTATTGGTGAACTGATTTTTTTTGTAGGCAGGGTTTAGTTTTTTAATCCATACAACTAGTCTACATCTTTATCAGCACCGCACTCTACTGAGTGAGCCACTGGCCGGCCCTTAGTCTACATCTTTAAAGTGGGGAATTTAGTCCATTTACACTAAGGGTTGTTATTGAAAAGTATTGCGTTATTCCTGCCCATTTTATTATTTTTTCCGTTGTTGTTTTATATTTATTTTATTCTTTTCTTTCCTTTTTATTGTTTGTCTTTGGTGGATTTTTGTTGTTGCTGTTGTTGTTTGGTAGTAATAAAATACATTTCCGGTCTCTTATTTGCATATCTGTTCTACTGGTGATTTTTATTCTTTCTTGTGCATTTATGATGAAATATATATCTCTTTTGATTCCAGATGTAGGACTCCCCTGAGACTTGTTGAAGTGCTGGTCTTGTGGTGGTAAATTTCCACAGTTTTTGTCTGTCTAGGAAAGATACTGTTTTTCCTTCATTTCTGGAGGAAAGCTTTGCTGGAGATAGTATTCTTGATTGGAAATTTTTTGATTTTAGCACTTTGCATATGTCTTCCCACTTTCTCCTGGCATGTAGGGTTTCTGTTGAGACATATGCTATTGGATTTAAACAGCACTTTAGATCAAATTGACTTGACTGACATGTATAGGACATTTCATCCTACAATAACAGAAAATACATTCTTCTCATCTGCATGTGGGTCATTCTCTATGTTAGACAACATGTTAGGCCACAAATTAAGTCTCAATAAATTAAAAACATTGGTATCATATCAAGTATATTTTTCAGACCACAAGGTAATAAAATCAGAAATTAACAATAAACTAAACTGTAAATGATACAAATTAATGGAAATTAAACAACATGCTCCTGAACAACCAATGGGTCAAAAAAGAAATATAGCAGGAAATCAAAAAAATTCCTAGAACAAATGAAAATATGAGCACAATTACTTAAAACCTATGGAATACTGCAAAAGCAGTACTGAGGGGGAATTTTATTGCAGTCAGTACTTTCATCCAAAGGATAGAAAGATTTCAAATAAACAGCCTAACATTAAATCTCAAAGAATGACAAAAACAAGACCAATTGAATCCCAAAATAAGTAGATGGGAAGAAAGAAATAAGATCAAAGCAGAAGGAAATTAAATAGAGAACAAAAGAATGATACCAAAAAAAGTCAACAAAATTAAGTTGATTTTTTGAGAAGATAAACAAAATGGACAAACCCTTAGCTAGGTTAACAAAAAAAAAAAAAAAAAAAAAAAGGAAAGACAGAAGACCCAACTAACAAAAATCAGAAATGAAAAGGAGGCATTACAACTGATACCACAGAAATACAAAGAATCATGAGACTATTATGAACAACTATATACCAACAAATTTGAAAATCTGGAGAAAATGGATAAATTTTTGGATACACACAAATTAATGAGACTGAACAAAGAAGAAATAGAAAACCTGAACAGACCAATAATGAGCAATATGAGCAATGAGGTTGAGGCTGTCATCAGCTGTCTCCCAACAAAGAAAAACCCAAGACTAGATGGTTTCACTGCTGATCTATGAGACTCTTAAGAAAGAATTAACACCAATCTTTTTCAAACTATTCCAAAAAATTGAGACAGAGGCCATTTTCCCAAACTCCTTCTATGAGGCCAGCATCAACCTGATACCAATATCAGACAGAGACACAACAGTAAAGGAAAGTTACAGTCCAATGTCCTTGATGAACATAGATATATAAATCCTCAACAAGATATTAGCAAAGAAAATACAACTGCATATCATAAAGATTGTATATCATTATCAAGTGAGATTCATCCCAGGGATGTAAGGATGGTTCATATAGGCAAATCAATAAATGTGATTAACTACATCAACAATATCAAGGACAAAACTATGTGATTATCTCAATAGGTGCTGAAAAAGCATTTGACAAAATTCAGCATCCCTTCATGATAAAGACTTCCAACAAATTAAGTATAAAAGGAAAGTAACTCAATGCAATAAAAGCCACATAGGACAAAACCACTGCCAACATCATCCTGAATGGGGAAAAGCTGAAAGCTTTTTCTTTTAAAAGAGGAAGAAGACAAGGATGCCCACTCGCACCACTCCTATTCAACATAGTATTGGAAGTATTAGCCAGAGCAATCAGGCAAAAGAAAGAAATAAAGAGCATCTGAATTGGAAAAGATGAAGTCAAATTGCCACTGTTCACAGATGACATGGTCCTGAATATAGATAAAAACACATAACCTCTACCAAAAAACACCTAAAGCTTATAAACACATTCTATAAAGTTGACAAATACAAAATCAATACACAAAAGTCAGTAGCATTTTTATACAGCAACAAGGAAAAACCAGAAAAAGAAATCATTAAAGCAAGCCCATTTACAATAGCTACCAAAAGAATAAAATACCTAGAAACAAGTTTAACCAAATAAGTGAAAGATCTCTGCAATGAAAACTGAAAAATATTGCTGAAAGAAATTAAAGAGGACACTAAAAGATGGAAAGATGTTCCTTGTTCATGGATTGGAAGAATTAATTTTGTGAAAATGTCCACACTACCCAAAGCAATCCATAGATTTAATGCAATCCTCATCAAAATACCAATGGCATTCTTCACAGAAATAGAAAAAACAATCCTAAAATTCATATGGAATAACAAAAGACCCAGAATAGCCAAAGCAATCCTGAGCCAAAAATAAATAATTAAATAAAACTGGAGGCATTATACTAATTGACTTTAAACTATACTGAAAAGCTACAGTAACCAAAATGGCATAGTACTAGCATAAAACTGACACATGGACCATTGGAAAATAAACCCTGGTACTCACAGCCAACTATTCTTCACCAAGAACATACAACGGGTAAAGGAGACCTCTTCAGTAAGTGGTGCTGGAAAGCTGAATATCCATGTGTAGGAGAATGAGACTGTACCCATACGTCTTTCTATATACCAAAATCAACTCAAAATGGATTGAAGACTTAAGTATAAGACCGGAAACTACAAAACTCTTAGAAGAAAACATAGGGGAAACACTTCAGGATGTAGGATTGGGCAAAGACTTTATTAATAAGACTTCAAAAGTACAAGCAACAAAAGAAAAAAGAAAGAAATGGGATTATAGCAAACTAAAAAGCTTCTGTACAGCAAAAGAAACAGAGTGAAAAGACAACCTACAGAGCGGGAGAAATTATTTTCAAGCTATACATTTGATAAGGGAATAATATCCAGAATATACAAGGAATTCAAACAACTTAACAGTAAAAAACCAGGTAACCCAATTAAAAAGTGGGAAAAGGAGTTGAATAAGTACTTCTCAAAGGAAGACATACAAATGGCTAACAGGTAGATGAAAAAATGCTCACCATCTCTAATCATTGGAGAAATGCAAATCAAAACAACACTGAGATAATATTTCATCCCAGTTAAACTGATCATTTTCAAAAAGATAGAGAATAACAAATGCTGACAAGGATGCAGAGAAAGGGGACCCCTCCTGCACTCTCTGTGGGACTGTAAATTAGTGCAGCCATTATGGAGAACAGTATGGAGGTTACTCAAACAACTACAGATAGAACTGCCGGACAAATCAGCAATCCCATTGCTGAGTGTATGCCCAAAGGGATGGAAATCATCATGTCTCAGAGACACCTGCACTCCATGTTTATTGCAGCTCTATTTACACTAGCTAAAAGTTGGATCCAATATAAATGTCAATCAATGGACAATGGCATAAAGAAAATGTGGTACAGATAAACAATAGAATACTACTGAGACATAAAAAAGAATGAAATTCTGCCATTTGCTGCAAATGGATGAACTTAGAGAAAATTATGTTAAGTGAAATAAGCCTGGCACAGAAAGAGAAATACCACGTCCTAACTCATAAATAGGAGTGAAGGAAGGAAGGAAGGAAGGACCACAATAATATGTTAATCTTTCAGAAGGAGAGAATAGATCTATGGTTACCAGAGGTGGGGGAGGGGGTGGGGAATAGGGGTTAAGGAGAAATTGGTCACAAAGAATAATTATGATTTGTGATGAGGAACATGCTAATAATACTGATTTGATCATAGAATATTGTACACAAATAGTGATAGTCAATTCTGTAGCCCATAAATATGTATTATCAATTATGTTTCAATTAATAAATAAGTTTAAAAAACTCTTTTGAGATAATTATTATTAAGCTGATTTTATAATTGAAGAAATTGGAACTCAGAAAGCTTAGGAGGTCCCACGTACACATGGCTGTCTGTAGTGAATGTGGACCCCAAGCCCTGATTGGTCTGGTTTCACATTGCCCAAGCTTTTACATGAAGTACAGAAACATTGATCTTTGCCTCAGGACTCTATAGGATAAAAATAGTATGTTTTAATTAAGGGGGAAAAAAACCTGTGATAATGTCTATTTTAAGGGATATTCTAAAAAGTATTAAGTTCATTAAGTGTAAAATAACAACATAACTCTGCTCTATTTAGAGTTAGCAAATTTATTGTTTGCCAGGAGATTTATTTTATAGATATGAATACCTAAAGTAAAGATTCTAGTTTACTTAACAATGAAAAAATGAGGAAATTTTACATAATAAATTGTTGTAATAAGGTGTAAGCACATATTTTCTTTTTGTTTAGCAAGTTTTAGGATTAGTATGATTCATACATAATTGTTAAGGTTGCTCTTTTATTTGTACTTTTGTAATTTAAGAATTTCTTTTGAAAGTTACTGTTGGTTACATTACAGATAACATACTGTTTATTCAAACAAAGGTTACTGCTACTTTATTCAAGAGTGCCTTTTCTCAAATTAAGTATCCACATATTTTTACCAAATTAATATTATGGCTTAGTATTGCCCGACTACTTCCAAGAACAAGTAGATTGCATTTACAATTCCTATTAAGATGCTCATTTTGAAATTAGGAAATTATATTTACAAATCTCAGTATATTAGCTTACATAGAAATTGTTCTAAGATAAATTAGGTTGTTTCTAAAGAAATTACTCCATGTTAATACAATGAGTTCAACGTTCAAAAAAATATGTATCACTACATGGAATTATAGTTAAATGTGTATAATTACAGATAAATTAAAGTCTATACACCTTTAGCTCTTTTTTTTTTTTTGCTTTTTACATAAATTAGTTTACAATAAAATCCCTGAATGAGATTACTTTAAATTAGTAATTTTCTTCACCTGCTCTATTTAAAAGATCATCATCAATATCTCCACCAACATTACCATGAATCCATTTTTCTCTGCATAGTATTTCATATTTTAGAGTGCTGGCACACATTATTGCATCATAATGTTCATGTCACAAATGAGAAAACAGGCACTGATAGAGTTGGAGTAAGTCCCCCCAAAATCACACAGCTAGTCAGGTACAGGTTGGGATCTAAAATCTGCCTCTTGAGTACTCCTGTCTGAAGCAGGGCATTTTATTTGTTTTTTCTAGTCTTAACATGTTAAAGTTCTCCAATTTCTTAGACGAAAGGTTGAAGAAGATAATGTTAGCTGGAGAACTAGTGGCAAGAAAAGTTATGAACCAAACCTTCCAGAATAATATATATCTTGCCACACATTTTTGTATAATATTGGAATACATATGTTTTCTTGATTTTTGTAAGTCCTAACTAATGCAATTGTTTTATTACTTCCCAGTGGCAAAAATTGCCTATTTAGAGGGTATAGATAGACTTAACACTGAAGTGCAAAAGTGAATGAGAAAGAGCTTAGGAAGATGTATTTGATATATTTAAAATTTTTTTTAGTGGCTGCTTTGAGTAAAATATTCATATATTGTATTTAGAGTTTATTTTATTTTATTTTTTTAGGTAGAGTTTATATTTACATTTTGAACATTAAACCAATTTGAAAAATGTGTCATGCTTCTGGCAGATATTGCTATCAAGTATAGTTGTCTTTCCTGTTGAATTCATTCATGGGCTTAGGCAGTTCCAATTCAGATCTTCAAGAAGTCAATTTCTACTAATCAGTTGGTATTGACAAGTGAAATTAAACATGCTTGCCATTCCTTTTATTAAGCCTCAAACATTCTGCATGTAACTGGCCAAAAAAAAAACAAAAACAAAAAAACAGTTTCTAGATGTAAGTGTATGAATAAGACACTCAACAATTTCCTGCTGTCTTGTGCTCAGCAGTGGGCTGGGACCTTGCCATACATTGGTTCCTTTAATCCATTCAATTCTAAAAAGGGTTTCAAATTTTGCAAACGGGGAAATCAAGACTCAGTAATTGGACATTTTATCCCTTAGAGCATAGCAGTAAATGTTAGAGATGCATTCAAATTTTCAGGTTGTGATAAGGGGTCACAAAAACATATCCACTGCACAGTCTCTGCCTCAAATAATTAAACTGATATCTCCTTACAAATAATTTAAATTATGCATATATTAAATCAAATTAAATAAAATTTGAAAAACTGCATCCATCATGTGCCAGACTATAAATTCATTTTTTCTCATTTATTCTTGTTTTATTTTTCCATAGGCTTCGAGAAACAACACCTTTTATATTATTATGTTGAATGCTTTTGTTATGTTTTCTTTTATATTTTAAATAGCATTTTTTGAAAATGGCTTTTGAGACTTTGTAATTGGGTATCAAAAAGGGCTGCTAACTTTAAGGATTAGCAGAATAGATCTAAATTAATTAAAGTGGGATGAACTGTCCCTTTCGAAGTAGCTTAAAAACTTTTGATTCTTACAATACTGTCGGATGAATAAGAACTAATAAAAATTCAGAAAAGTTTATGACCATAAGTATGCTGCTCTTAATTTATATTTTGCTTCTAACCTTTGTTGCATGCTCTACACTTTCATGAAGACTGCAATAATGTGATCAGAGTTTTGCAATATTGACAAGAGGCAGTGTGAAAGTCATGAATATAAAAAGATTGCTTTGGGACAAAGTTAAAGAGAAATTGATGGTTTTAATAATGTCAGAGACAAAAGGCATTGGGTAAGTTCGGTAGCATTTAAAATATTTATTAAACCCAGCCTGTAATTTTTCAAAGGAAAGTTGCTGTAATGACAAAGGAAATCATAATACAAACAGAACAATCCAGCTGCTGCTGTGAGTCGGCACTACTTCAGAGACATTTATATTCTTACCCTCAAGCTTCCTTAGAACCTTTCTGAAAAGTTGCGGCTGTGTGAATAATTTGTGGAAGAGCCATGATAGAATTCTTCAAAAGAATACCAGATAATGGCATCAAGAAAAAGAAAAGATAGCCAATGCGTAGTTGTTTACTTACCAGTGACCTGACTATTCACCCTAAATTCATTTTTGTTTTCAGATAGGATGAAGTCCCTATATCAGGTCAGTGATCTCTGCTCCCTGACTGCAATCAGGCTTCCGAAGCATTAAAGTTATGCTGTTTGTATACTTTCTAGCAATAGTGCAGCAACATCTAAAGGAAGATCACAGTATGAAAGTAAGAAGGATAAGACAAAAAGCAGAATTTAGCATTATGGGGATCTTTTTATTCACATTAGATCTTTTTTAATAATAGATTAGAAGTATTATCAGATTAAAAGGATTCTATTAGATCCTTCCTAATATAGAGAAAAACACTGGTCTATTCTAATACAATAATATTGTAATGGGCCTTTGACAAATACATCCATCTATCCTTACAGTTTTATGCCTTTATTTTCTTCATTAAATACATTCTGGTTTTTAATTGATAAATATTTATTTATGATTGTTCCATGTAGACACAAAAGCTTCCAAAAAGAGAAACCTAAGTAAATGTGATTATTGTGGCCCATTACCGAACATCTCTACGTTGCTTATAATACCTAATACAATGTAAATGCTAAATAAATATTTGTTGTACCATATATATTTAATTTGTATTATTTATATTACTGTATTGCTATTATTTTTTTCATTTTATTTTATTTTGTCAATATACAATGTGGTTGATTATTGTGGCCCATTACCGAAACGTCTCTCCTCCACCCTTTCCCCCCTCCCTCCCAACAATGTCCTTTCTGTTCGCTTGTCATATCAACTTCAAGGAATTGTAATTTTTGTGTCTTCTTCCTTCCCCCCACCAGTTTATTTGTGTATTTACTTATTTATTTTTAGCTCCCACAAATAAGTGAGAACATGTGATATTTCTCTCTCTGTGCCTAACTTGTTTCACTTAATATAATTCTCTCTAGGTCCATCCACGTTGTTGCAAATGGCAGGATTTCATTCTTTTTTATAGCAGAGTAGTATTCTATTGTGTAGATATACAACATTTTCCATATCCACTCATCTGATGAGGGACATTTGGGCTGGTTCCAGCTCTCAGCTATTGTAAATTTGCCTTTCATTTTGGAAGGATAGCCTTGCAGGGTAGAGTATTCTTGGCTGGCAACCTCTGTCTTTTAGTATTTTGAATATATCATCCCACTCCTTTCTGGCTTTTAGGGTTTGTGATGAAAAGTCTGATGTTAGTCTGATTGGGGCTCCTTTATAGGTGACTTGATGCTTCTCTCTTGCAGCTTTTAAGATTCTCTCTTTGTCTTTGAGTTTTGTCAATTTGATTATAACATGTCTTGGAGAAGACATTTTTTGTGTTGAATACAGTTGGGGATCTTTGAGCTTCCTGAATCTGAAGATCTGTGTCTTTTCCTATACCTGGGAAGTTTTCTGCCACTTTTTTGTTGAATATGTTTTCAATACAATCTCCTTTTTTCTCCCCTTCTGGAATACCCATGATTCAGATATTTGAGCACTTAAGGTTGTCTGATGTCTCTCTTAGATTTTCTTCAAAGTTTTTAATTCTTTTTTTTTTTTTGTCTGCTTCTGTTATTTCAAACAGCTTATCTTCAAGGTCAGAAGTTCTCTCTTCTGCTTCTGCAAGCCTGCTGGTTAAACTCTGTTGTGTTTTTTATTTCATTGAATGAATTCTTCAACTCAGCAAGCTCTGCTATATATTTTTTTCAGGACATTGATTTCCTTGTACATGTCTTCTTTCAGGTCCTGTATACTTTTCCTCGTTTCACCGTGTTGTCTAGCTGAGTTTTCCTGTATCTCATTTAGTTTCCTTAGAGTTATCACTCGAAATTCCTTGTCAGACATTTCATGGGCTTCTCATTCTATAGGATCTAGAGCTCGAGAGTCATTATCTTTCGGCGGTGTACTTTCTTGATTTTTCATATTTCTGGTATCTTTCCTTTGATGTTTAGTCATTGTGGCAGGGGGATTCACAGTCCACTGTTTCGACACTATTGTCTGGCTAGGCTGCTGCTGGGTCTGCCAATTTGGCACGGCTGCCTCAGTGTCTACTCGGTCACCCACTGGCACCTCGGGGGCGTGGTCACCTCGGGTCTTGGGCTTCTCCAGGGTGGCACTTGTCTGGTCAGCACATACTTTGCCAGGCTGGGGATGGAGTCCAGCAGCGGTGAGGCCCACCTGCTCAGTGGCGCGCTGGCACTGCGGGTCCTACTCTTTTGATTTTCAATTTTTTTTTTTTTATTGGAATCCATTTCCATTTCTAAATTTCTATAATGTGTTAAAAAGTGTCTTATGTATTGTGTGAGCAATTGATCATCCATATACAGTATCTGATTATTTACACTTTATGTCCTAAGGACTGTTAGATAAACTACAAAAAATTTTATTGTATGTGTTTAATTTACTTACTGATGATATTTAAGTTAATTGAGCAATTGAAAGAAGTAGTTCAGGGCCGGCTGTGTAGCTCAGTTGGTTAGAGCATGGTGCTGGTAACACTAAGGTCCAGGTTTGATCCCTGTAATAATCAGGACCAGATGAAACAATTTAGACAAGAAATGCATTTTGCTGTTCTCTATTTGGCTAATTTCAAAACCTGAACTCAGCACTCGCTGGTCATGTTAATATAGAAAACAGAAAGGGAGAGATGGAGAGAAAAAGTCACCAGCCCAATGTACTGCACTCAAAATTTGCTCAGTGAATATCTCCATATTGTTGTCTTAAAATTCAAAAATAGAAAAATCAAATTTTGTACTGATATTTTTGTTAATGAGTAAAGTTCACATATTTACATCCTTTTATATCCCCTTCCATTTTTAAGTAATAGAAACATATAATTAAATGTTGCAGAATAAATTTTAATATGTAATCTCAGCTATTTAACATGTTTGTATGTGTATGTATATACACAAAATGTTATATTTATTTGATATTGATATTTTTTGACTTTTTGATAATATATTTTATAACCAGTTTTTAACTACTTCGCTTGAAGGCAATTCCTGAGTTATTTTAGTGAGACATTAAATATCATTAGGAAATACTCAGTGTATAGAAACTTACCTTTAAATACCACCTTTTGCATAAAATTTTAGTAGACTTTTCAGAGATTTTCATCATAATCCACACAAATTCAATTCTCAATCCAATATGAAACCCTTTGGTGTGTTCTTCATCAGTTTCTTTTTTTCATGCATTGACAATAGAAAGGAAAAGACAAATTCATTGAGCGTGCTTCCTAACTAAAAATGACTGTATCAAATGGTTTGAAATGTTCTCTGGAGGATTATTGACTTTTTAATTCAGGCTGCCATCAATGCTCATTTATATTTCATAATATGTATCCTGGGAAAAATAACCTTTTAAATGTGTAACTTGTCACTGAGGTTTAATAGTTGTTATGCCAGTCACTTATCCTTCAATTCTGTGTGAGTAGAGATACTTTTCAGACCATAAATTAACACCAATAAATTAAATGAGACATATATAACAGTATTATTTTTTTACAATACATATATTACCTATTTGAGTATTAAAGGTCCATGTGACAAAAATTATTGTTCACCGATTTTCTTTCTGTCCATTCATAAGTATGTCAATAAAGTAGAAGTAGTTAGGGATGCAAAGGGCAATTGAACATTTTATTTGAAAAGTTTTATTTTGGGGAGTATAAGTGGCAATATAGATGGCCCATACAGTATTCATATTTTCTAAATATAAATAATGTAGAATCAATGGTTATTATTGAGTTGACGTGCTTCCTTTCAAACTAATTCTCAAATATATTTAGGTTATCTCCATTTTTTGCTATTCCAATAAATGTTGCAAGAAACATTGATCCTTACTTTGGCTATAAATCCTGTGGCAAGATATGCTTTCTTTTATTAAATATTTACCGAGACTCGTTATCTATTCTGGTTCCCTATATAAGTCTCTTTTTAAAGCTTATCTCCCAAGTCCTTAGTTGTAAAAGATTGGAGTTTAGGTCTGAGTATTCTAAAGAGTATTTTTTCACTCCAGATCTTACAGTGGTGCAGGTTTGCCATAAGTATGTTAACATATCTCTTTAAAAAGTTATTTGTTGTAACTTCAAATAAAAAAAATTGCTACAAAAACTACTCAGTTCTAGATATACCAGGAGAGTCTAAACTTGTGATTTATGTCACCTGCTAAGCAGGCACAGAAACACTACGAGAATAATTTTTGAAAGTGCATTTGATATTTCAAAACAACCGTTTAAGTAGTCATCAAGGGAAAAACAAACAAACAAAACCAGAACTTGGTTTGACTCCCAACATCCAAAGGTGTATCAGATTTCCTCTGGCTCTTAGAGCTTTCAAAGTATATTATTTTTCTGCTCCTAAGAATTTTAAAGGCAATACAGAAAGTATAGTCCCAGCTGTGGATTTAAAGGATTATAGCGCCTTCCTGAGGAAGCTCTCCCCTCCTTTTGTTTTGTCTCTGCGTTATATTTGACATGAGCCTAGTTTATAATGACATATAGAGTGTTCTTGCAATACCTAGCATTAGTAGATACTTTATACATATATAATGAATGTAGGATTTTTCTCCCAGCATTTTGGGGGTGAAATTGAGTAATTGACCTGGTACATTTGCATGTGACAAATATCTAACTACCTATAACACAACTCAAGTTCAAGTCTACTAATTGAAATAATATAAAATGCTCAACATCATGCCTCTGCTCTAAATTCCTCTCCCACAACCACATTCACTAGTCCACTTGTCATACTCCTAAAAGTACTTCAAACCCAGCTCAATTTCCCTTAAGCATTCTGTGTTGATAACTCCTTTCTTTCTGTAATCATCACAACACTTTTATCAACTCTACTGTAGAACAAAGTGTTATGTTAAAATTATTGTTCCATGGTTTCCATTATTCAACAGCACATACTTTGGGAGTATGAGCCATATCTTGTCCGTCTGTATCAGCCTACCATTCTGCAGTTTATAAAAGGTATTAGTTAACCAATATATGACTACTTAATAAAATGAATAAAAGTGCGTATTTAGGTAAGTGGCACAATATTTAGATGGTTTCTACAAAGATTGGTTTAACTGATCCTGAGGAATGAGGATACAAATGATTAAAGAACTTCGGATAGCTAACATCAATGTAGTGATAACTAGAGGTAATAATTACTAAAGGGACCATGAACAAGGTTTGTTCCGCCATTGATTTAGGTCTCATTTCATTTTTATCAATAACATTTTTTCAATAATATTTTGAAATTTTTTCACACAGCTTGAGCACTACACACACACACACACACACACACACACACACACACACACACACGCGCGGATGTTTACCGTGTTTGCTCTTTTATTAAAAGGAATTGCTTAAACTATTTTAAATGTTTGTTACAACTATACCAACTTGTATTATGCAAACTTAGCAAATTTACTTATTCTCACAATTCATCTATATAATCTCTTATTTTTTTATATTTTAATTTGCTCAATCATGCCATCTACAAATGCTTAAAAAATTCTTTATCATAATAAGGAAAATATACTTTCTCTTTTGTTTTGCTAAAAGTAAATTATTTTTCTGCAACCATTGAGAAGATCATACAATTTTCTACTTTAGATTATCTATGTGGTAAATAATATTGAGTGATTCTTGAATGTCTAATTATAATAAACTCATTATGTCACGGTTTATTTCCATTTGAATGTTGTGATAGATTTGGTTTAATAATATTTTTTTTGGAACTTTTTCATCTGTTTTTATGAGTGAGATTCACCAATAATTATTCTTTCTTATAACGCCCTTGTCAGATGGTGTTATTAAGTTTATGCTGGCCTCATGAAACAAGTTGGGAATTGTACTGTTTATCTATGCTGCATAACAAATTCCCTGAAAACTCAGGGTCTTGAAACAACATTTGTTTTCTTATGAAGGTTCTCTCTGTCATGGGGCCTCTCTCCATCCCTTGACATATAAGCACCTCTGTAAGGCATATTGAGTATCTATTGTTATGACAAGGCAGTTCACTTCTCCAGGATCAAGAGAGAAAGGAGGATATCGCAATACTTTTTATGACTTAATGTTAGGTATCTTTCACCATCACTTTGCCATATTCTGTTCATTAACAATGAGTCACTAAATTCAGCCCACATATAAGGTGAGGAAAATTAGTCCTCACCTTTTGAAGATAGGAGTGTTGAAGAATTGGTGGAGATATTTTAACACTTCCAAATAAATATCCCCTACCACTTTTCTATTCTTTAGAAGAGTTTGTGTAAGACTGCTATTATTTCTTCTTTAATTTTGGAAAATTCTACAGTTTTCTTTCATTAAAAGTTTTGTTTCTTTCATTGGTTATGAATATTCATGGGGTACAAAGCTGATTGTCACCACTCATGCCCAAGATGTGATGGACAGATCCATACTGACAGCATGCCCATTACCACAAATTGCAATTATACCCCATGTCCCCCACCTAATTATCGCCAACCTCCCTCCCCCCCCCTTTCCCCCACTCCACTTTGTATCACTAGGTATGTTCTCTCCCTCTGCAAGTCCAACACGCCACTGTGGTCTTTCTTTCCTTCCTTCCTTCTTTCTCTCTTAGCTCCCATTTATGAGTGAGCACATGCGGTATCTATCCCTCTGTGCTTTGTTTATTTCACTCAATATAAGTTTCTCCAAGCTCATCCATGTTGTTGCAAATGGGAGAATTTCATTTTTATTTTATGGCAGAGTAGTATTCCATGGTGTATATATAACACATTTTCCTTATTCAGTCATCCATTGATGAACATTTAGGTTGGTTCTGATTGCTTCTCAGCCTTTTGGCTAAGATCAAGTGTAGTATCTGTTCTTATCAGTTTAGGTTGGTTCTGTATCTTTGCTATTGTAAACAGAGCTGCGATGAACATGGGAGTGCAGGTATCCCTTCGACAGGATGATTTCCATTCCTTTGGGTATATACCTAGAAGTGGGATTGGTGGATGGTGTGGAAGATCTATCTGTAGTTGTTTAATAATTGATTAAATATCTTTAAATAATATAAAACTTATAGACTTTGCATTACTTTTTGTGTGGGGTCTGGTAGAAGCTCATGTTTCTAGAAATCTGTTCATTTTATGTTATGTATTGACATGAAGTTTTTTATACTTTATTGACTTTAGTTTTCACCATTTATGTAAGAATCTAGCTCTCAGTCTGACTTTCTTGGTGTGCCATTTGGCTTTCCAGGGTTGCTTTTTCTGATTTTTCTTTTTTTCTTTGGTGTGCTACAGTTTTATATATTATAATGTGAATATGTGACCTTCAAAAATAGTTTACCTTTCGGGTTGGGATTTTTGGAAACACTGGTTTGATGTCTTACACATTTCTAAGAACATCATGGCAGATACCTCTTCAAATTTTGCTCTCTTCTTTGACTCCAATTAAATATACATAAGGAATTCTTAATCTTTCATGTATTCACTTACTCTCTTGTATGTATTTTCAGTATTTTTATACCTCTTGTTTTATTTATGGGTATTATTTTTTTCTGACAACTTCCTAGTAGCTATGTTTTTCTTCAGCCATGTCTACTGCAAAGTTAAATACAAAGACTGAGTTCATAATTTTTGTTATTATTATTTTTTAATTCTAGCATTTCTAGTTGATTTCTTTTAGCTTCAAAACACTGTTTAATAGCTTCCCAACTGTGTTGATACTTTTGTGTTCAACCATTAATTCCTTAAACATAGAAAGTATAGATGAGTATCTGATAATTCCAAGAATTCTGAAGATTTTTTTCAGTTGACTGTTGTTTTTATTGTTTTGAGTTTGTATTTTCTTGAGGACAAGCCTTTAGATATTTTATTTTATGCTACAAAATTTATTCTATAAACCATTTTAGAAACTATTTAAAATATAAAGGTAATAAATTCTTTGAAAGAGGAATTCTATCTACGTCTGCCAGACACTTTCAGGTATCATAAGTTCCAGTGATGAGTCTTTGGACATTTTGTGGACACTTCAGAGTGAAGCATCCAATGTCCTAGTCCAGAGCAAGCGTTACTATGCTAGGATCCCAGCCAAAATTACTGTGGTAATTCAACAGTAAGCACATTACCTTCAGCTCAGGTTGTCTATCAGATCAGCCAGTTCTCAGATATGGGCATGTGTTTGTAAACCATAAATAGTCAAAAATTCAGGCCACTGAAAAGTTTTGGAACTGGGCAGGGCTAAAGAAATAAACCAGTGTTTCTGATTCAGTGCAGCAGCAGGGTCAAGACCTTAAAGCAACACATATCAAATTAATTAGTGGTTAAAAAAAAAAAAACCTCTCAAAATTTCTTTCTTTTTTATATTGATTATGCATATTCATGGTGTACAAAGCTGATCATCACCATCTGTGTCCAAGATATATGATCAGATCAATACTATCAGTATGCCCATCAACAGAAATTGCCATTATTCCCCAAATTTCAAATTATTTTTAAAATTATACGTGTGCATGCATGTGCATGGGCACACACACACACCTACCCGTGTGTATATAAACAGAGAGGGAGGCTTTTAATTGGTAATCAACTATGATTTTCAGAGTCTTCACCTGGTTTAGGAAATACTCTCAGGGCAAAAACAGCTGTAGCTTTGTTCCAGGAGCTTTAATGTTCCTTCCCTTGCACTCATTCTGCCATTCATCATTACACTCCTAGGTTAGTTATGCTTCCTAAAAATGCTTTCTGTAAACTTGTCCAGGATTTTAAATTCTATTCAGGAAGGTAATTGATCAGAATCAATCAGATCACTTTTCCATCATTACTGGAATTAGAAAGTTCTTAATGGATCCTGATCTCAATTTAATTGTCAATTTTCTCTTCAGTTATGTCTAATAACTATGTTTAAATGACCTTATTTTTAATGTCAATACTTTTATATATATAATTGAGAATAAGTTTCAGATTCTTTTCTTGTTATTACTAATTAATTCAGTGAGTCCTGTTTTTAAAGAAAATGATTTTACCTAATTAAAATGTAATTATCAAATCAGAAAATGTAACAGAATTAACACAACGTATTAATAGAATTCCATTATCTAATCCACAGTCCTTATTCATATTCTGTCAATTTTTCCATTATGCTTTATAGCTTATTTTTCCAGGTCCAGGATCCAATGTGGATTTACACATTGTACTTAGTTATCATGACTCCTTAGTCACTTTTAATCTAGAATCTTCTGACTTTGTCTTTCCCTCCTTTTTTTCTTATTAGATAAAAATTACATACCACTTAATCATTTAAAGATGTACCATTAGTGGCTTATAGTACATTTGCAGTGCTATACAAACTTTACCACTACCTAACCCAGGACATTTTCATCACCTCAAAAATAAAGTTCATACTCATTAAGCAGGCCTTCCCCATTTCTTCCTTCACTCCGTCTCTACCAACCACTGATCTGCTTTCTGCCTTGAAAGATTTGCTCATTCTGAACATTTCCTAGGAATAGACTCATAAAATATGTGACATTTTGTGTCACATACACACACATAATACCTTTAGTTGTACTACATATGAGTCCTTCTTTTCTTTCTGTTTTTATTTGTGGGAGAGAAGCTTTTTTTTCCGTCCCGTTATATATTCATTTATTTATTTATATAGCTGAATTCATAGATTTGTATTTAATTCCTTATACTCATTTATAATTGCTAGTTATTTTAATTCTGAAATTGTCCCATATTTGAACTGGTTTCTATGTCCTTTTGGGATGTCTCCATTGCTCTTTGAAGACTTCTTTTATGTCTGAAACAAGATACTCCCAGCTCATCTTGTGATTTCTCCGAAACAGTCCCAAAGTAGCCTTTACTTAAGTAACACTGGAACATTTTAGGAGATAACTGTATGTGAAAACTATGATATCTAGAAATATATAACATCTTTGAAAGATGTAATTTATGATTTCTTGTATTGCAATTTTTGTTTGCTTTTTTTAATTGGAAAATCAAATGCTAAATATAGATGAATAATTCACTTTCTTGTCCATCTCTTTTTTCAGTTCCTCCGGTCATCCGGGTGTATCCAGAGAGTCAGGCTAGAGAACCTGGGGTGACTGCAAGTCTTAGGTGCCATGCAGAGGGCATACCAAGCCCTCAGCTTGGCTGGCTGAAGAACGGAAATGATATCACACCAAAGCTGTCCAAACAACTCACGCTCCAAGGTGCCTTTTACTTGCATTTTTTTCCCATTTGTAAGGATCGTGTAGAAATTTTTTCCTAAAATTTGCATTTTACATTATTTGGAAAAAAAGAGAAAATGAGTCTTGGTGGCAACAGAATGTCATGAATATGAACAAAATATGGTTATATCTAAGAGATTAAAATACAGTCCTTTAATATTTTTAATGTTTTAAATAATAGTAATGTCATAATGATTGATTATGTCATTATTTTGGTGATAGGTAAAACATTAAATTATGTCTCTTCTAGACACTTGTTCTGTGAATTATTGAAGATATACTGAACATAATAATTGGATCTCTTCATAGAATTATGTTTCTAAACTTATGTTTTAAATGTTTAAATAATAAATTCAAATAAGTATCACAGAGAGTTTCAATAATACAGAGAATTTTAGGGAACATTTTCCATCATAGTTTGTAAGTGAAGAAAGAGAAATATTGAAAAGTTAATAAATATGTTTCACATTTACAGTAAATTAAAATTAAGTTATTGTACTCTAATACATAAAATAGTCTACATATTCTAATATTCTAAGGTGTAGATATAACTAATCAATTATTATATAGATTAACGTTGATAACACAAATATTTGGGCAATAACAAAACAATGCCAGACAATTTTTGTATGGCCAAACAATTTGAATAGTGCAAAAGCAGTTGCATATAATATGTTGATTATCTTAGCAGTAAAAAAAAAAAAAAAAAGCACAAATCTTATTTACATTGTTAGGAATAGCATACAAGTGATTTTATTGCAGTATCTGTTGCATGAGCATTATATTTTTTATTCTGTGCCTTTAAATTTCTTCAATTTATACTGCTATAAATGAATACATTTTCATTTTTTATTATCTCTATAAGCATAGATTTCTATTATTCCACTTTAATAAGTATGTTGAAACACGGTGCATTCTTAAATATAGCTTTGTAGAACTTATACTTGCTTATTTTTGTAAGTCAATAGTGACATGTTTGTGAAAGTATTCTTGAACTTCAAAAACTTGAATCCTAAAAATCACTATATTCATGTAAGTCGGCCTGACAAATTTACACACTTACATCTAATAATTACAACATGATGTCAATAATCTAAGAGAAGAAGATTGATCTGATTAACAGAAATTAACTGAAGAAAAGACTGAATAGCTTCTGATTTTTCATTTCTTGCCCATTTAATAGCAGTTAACCATATTATACAAACATATTAATTTTCTTACAGGAGTATACATGGAGACCAATTTGGGAAGTTGTTATACTTAAGACTCTACATTGAAAGAGTGTGGCCCTTTGCGAAATAGTTACCGGTAATTTTAAGTACAAGAGAGAATAGGTTAAGTTTTGAGGGAATGTGACAAAAAAATAAAAGGAGAGTAGAAAGGATAACCTCAGAGATAAATCTGAGCATATAGGAGTACAAAATTCAACGTGGCTTTGTATATGATTAAGTATTCCCAGATACTATAGTTATTTTAATTATCCATTCACTCATCAGATGCTTCATTAATATTTGTGTGTGAGGTCCAAGTTGAGGCACTAACTGGATAATTATGTCAAGGGATGGGATAATAGGTGAATGATAAATAAAATCCTGAAAATGCACAAATATTTTATTAACAGGCAAAGAAGATAAAAGGAGACTAGAAATCAGCAAAGAAACAGGAGACCAGGTGATACTACAGAGGAAAATAAAAGAAAGTTAAAAATGGGGAAAGAGTTCAACAATGTCAGATATGTAGCAAAGTCAAGGAAGATCATTGAAATGTGTTCATAGGTGAGGTGAACAGCTTGTCCTTGAGACATTTAGAAAAAAAATAAAAGTATTAGTAGCACTCAGTTTTCAGTGGGTTTAGAAATGAAAAAGACAAAAAGAATAAAAATCTGTATGCAGATTTTGAAAGGAAGAGAAATAGAAGATTGTAGCTGCTGGTTGGGAGGATTGGGTCTAATGAAGACATTTCTTTCTTTTTGGACAATTTATCAGTCTGAGGGAAGTGTCAGTGGAGAAAAGCAGAGGGATGAAAGATGCAGAAAGAGTCATAAAAAGCAACAAGAAAGTGGGGGATATTAGGACATTTGGGGGTTACTTTTTGATCACTTCTATTTACCTCATGATTTAAAGAACAAGGTCACTTAATTAGAGAGGAAATTAGTATTGCATTTACAACAAACAAAGAGTAAAGATGTGAAATAAAAGTGGAGTAGGATATGAAAGGCACTAAGTGTAAAGGTCAGGTGAAATGAATACTAGGTAGCATTGAATATACTGCAAATTGAAAACTGTGAATTTGAAAATTGGTAAACTTGCTGATGGGGTAGTCTCATAATTTACTCAAAGAACTAGGTGCAGGGACATGAGGTGCAGAGACAGGTTAGTATATTCTAGTTCTGGAGGTTAGTAAGGCAGGATGATAAATGAACAGAGAATTGGTAGCCTCGCAATAGAGTGGAAAACATTTAAGAATGCTAGATTATGTAGGGAAAGAGAGAAAGATAATGGGGCATTGAGGAGACAATTTGAAGAAGTAATAAATTAATTTGAGGTTTCAGAAAATCTAGGGAAATTTTGGTTGTTAAGTGTGTGGGTCTTGAAGGAAAAGATATGATCTTTAGATGGGGCCATATTTCATGTAAAACAAGAGGTTGATGCAGGTTTAAATACATTGTTCTCTCTCTTTTTGAGGGATTTGTAAACTAAGTCCCACAGACCATATATAGATAACTGTTTTTGCAAATACAGGTATTTTTTTTTTTTTTTGCTTGCTTTTTGTTTTTGTTTATAGAGCACAGCCACTCTCATTTTTTAGAAAATATTGTGCATGGCTGCTTTAATGCTGCTAGCACAGAGGTGAGTAGTTGCCACAGAGCCTGTATGGCCCCCAAACCTAAAATATTTACTATTTTGCCCTTTGTAGCAAAAATAAATAAATAAAAATAACAAGACCCTGCCACCCCCAGTTTTGTAGTAGTGATTCTCAACAAAGAATGGGAGCCTGGGGGTGTGCAGGAAAGACTGGTAGTTGAGAAAGAGGTTCAAGGAATTCAAATGATTATCCTTCCCCAAACATCCACTGCCTCTCCGTATCTTACATCTCGAGAGCCACTGACTCCTAGGGATGCACTCAAACTCTTTCCTTATTGGTTTTCTACCATTCTTTTCCCTAACTTCAGCCACATCAATTATTTTGTCTTCTACCTGCCACAAAAAGAAAAGAGAAAAGAAATAAAAAAGAAAAGAACCTTAAACGTGACCACAACACTGAGCTCTAGGGTCAGACAGAACAAGAGTCTGATCCTTACTCTTAGAGTTGAGTGACTTGCATGAGTTCATTCCTATGAATCTCAGATCCATATATAACAAATGATATATTATTTGGGATAATTAAGAAATAATATATGTGAAAGTACCTAGCATATTGTCAATATGTAGTAAAGGATTAATTATACCCTGATTTCCTCATTGGGAATTGCAACTTATTATTCAAGGATTAGCTTAAAATATTATCTCACCAAGATTTAAAATTTGGATTAATCACTCCTTTAATACTTTGGTCCTATATTGACTATATCAATTTCCGTATTATAATATAGTTTATTTTAGGTATGTTTCTGGCAAAAGATTGAAACTCTTGTATACAAATCATTTGCTGTTATCTTTCTGTCCTTCTTATCTAATAACTCCAGATATGTCATAAAAATTCAATAGTAAGCTTGATGAATGGCAATAGTATACTTGCCTGATGTAGTGCATTTAATTTCTCTATGAAAATGTCTTTTCATATGTATTTTTCTGCAAACGAACCATACTGCTATTATTTAGATTTCTATAAAAGCTTAGGAAAAAGTGGATTCTGAATATTATAAATAAACATATAATAAAATTATAGTTATCAGTATGAAATACATCATATGCAATGTAGGAAAAAGGAAAGAGTATAACCTAAAAGGTGGGTGCATTTGATATAGAGTATTGGGCTGTCAATAATAGAATGACAGCACAGTTTATGAAGCACTAGAATGCTTCTGGAATAATTTGGCATGCTGCTAAGTTATGAAAGTAGGAAGGAAAACAGTTTCATTAGGACAAGCTAAGAAAACTGTTTGACTGTGTAACTGGAAAGCACTGTACCAAAACTGAAATTGTGGTTTACAAGTTGCATTTCCCTTCTGTTTTCAGCAAACGGCAGTGAGGTTCACATAAGCAATGTGCGCTATGAAGATACGGGAGCGTACACTTGCATCGCAAAGAATGAAGCAGGAGTGGATGAAGACATCTCTTCTCTTTTTGTGGAAGATTCTGCTAGAAAGACCCGTATGTATTAAACACATACACACACACACACACACACACACACTGTGCTCAATTGTATAGGTTTTTAGAGCACACATACTCTTTTACAGCCTTTTTGTTTTTTCAAAAAGCAAAGACACCAGAAAACTCTGAAATACACAAAGCATTAAAATAATTTTCATATGTAAGAAGAATAGGAATATTGAAATACTAAAAGTAGATTTAAAGATTAAACAATGGTTGTAATATTTTTATTACAGCAATATAATGATTTTATTTCTTTTGCAAGTGTATCTAAGATGTTTCAGGTCCTGCCTTCCCATTTAATCATGCCAAAATTTAAATCCATTGCAATATCCCTTTCCCAAATAATATTTGGGGAACTCAAGGCCCCTAAACACATTCAAGGTGTATCTAGTAAGTTGAATAAAATAATATTTTTCTTTTTCCATCAGTTACATTGGAGTCTCTGGTCCAACAGCAGGCCTTCTCTGCAGCAGGCACTATAGTTACTGCTACCACAAGACACTCACTGTCCCTGGCACCAACACTATGTTAGCTGTTCTTGGTTTAGTGCTAAAAATCCTTGGCCAACATGATGCATACAATCTTACTGTCTCCTGAAGTTATAAGAAAAATGAGAAAAATATACTTTTTTTTTTTTTTACCTTGGCAAAGGGATACGAATGGGGTGGGGATATGAATGGGGGGGGGATGCTAAAGGTAGATTATTTTTTATTACAGCTGAATTGCTTAAAACTCAAAGTACTATTGTAGCATTTATCAAGTGAACTCTCTCTAGGCAAACATACACATTTTCTCCCTCTGGTCCACACATGCCACGGTATGATTATTTGGGGATAGGGTCTGGATGTACTTGGAACAACGATTCCTCCTGCTCTCTTCTCTTCAGTATGATTTGTTATGCTCCTATTAATCTGAGTTTTGCAAAGGTCTGATATTTTAGGGCCCTTGAGTTTGGCAGGTCCATTTCTCTGAATCTGGTTTTTGAATAAGGTTAAAGCATTGTCCCTGGTGTCTTATTCCCTTTTAAATCAGAGAGTCTATGTAGATACGAGTGAATCCAATGAAGAAAGAGGACTTGACCCAGGTCCCAGCTACCAATATATCTTCACCTAGATTTTTTTCTGGCTGGCACACCCACCATTACAGGCAAATATTTAAAAAGAAACTTAAGTAGAAAAAAAGAAAAGAAATCTGGATTTAATGACCTGGATAAGATCCACCATCATTTCTTTACTCTTCCTTTTATGTATTTCTACCAAATACCAAATTGTGATTTATGTTCTGTTTAAAATTAATTTTAGGTGACCAGTATTGAAAACTAGGTGGTTTTTTTTTTCTGTCCTATATGATGATGTTTATGAAACAGATTTTCATTTCAACTCTGTATTCTGACTTTCTTTTAATGTTTGTCTTGTATTTTTCAATATATTTTCCTAGTTACAACAGTAAAATGACATAGTTTCTTTAATTAATGAATCATACAACCTTTCAGGAACATTGTAGAGGAAGATTTAATATAATTTTATTCATAGATTTAGTCATGTATGAATGTGTTTGTTTAATTATAAACTGTTTCTAAAATAACTTTATTCTACTTTTCCTGTTAATTCTTGCAGGTGAAAATAATACATTGTAAATAGTTTTTTGAGCTTGTATATTAGCAGCACACTAAATCAGAAGTAATATTTTTCTGAGATATACCAGTGCAGACCTTACTACATCTATATTTATGGACCTTTCAAACTATCTTACGCAACAGAAACAATACAAGTGAAAGATCTGGAGGTTGGAGGGTCCCCCCCGCCTAGTCTGGTTGCAACATATTTATAGGTGTTAATTGTGTATTTAAATTATGCTGCCTGTTCAAGGATCAGAAGTGGAAAATAACAAATTTCAGTGTAATCTAAAAGTCTCAAGCATTACTAATTCATCTTTATAGTCTACTCTTTTATAGGCATGTCAATACAGTTTCTTTGTAATAACAAACTTTACCTCTGATTTAAATAAATGCCCTTAATTTTTGCTAATTTTGTGTTCTACATATTTGCTAAACTGGTAATTAAGAACATATCATATATATGCTGTTCATATAAAAGTGCCCAATTTAAATAAGTAATGCACATTATTAAAATCAGGACAATACTAAATAATTAAACTAATTGAGTAGAATATTAGTAGTTACAGAAGAATATAAACCTAAAATGCAGTAATGTCTACGTGGTAGAAAGTTTCCCTTGGGTTGTTTCTTAGTACTGAGTAAATTGTCAGGATTCTGTATATAAAAAATTAGGTGGAGATCATATTAGGGAAAACTACAGCCTTTTTTATCCCCTCTTTTAAGGATTGCTCTGAGTTCTCTTCTAATAATTTCACAGACAGAGACCAATATTAATTATACATGGCACATTTTTATTTTGACAAATAGACATTTTTTAAGAAAGTCAAAAGACCCAGCTCATAGACTTATCAGTAATGACTTTACTGTTTTTATTTGCACATCTTAAAAAACTATTGACTTGTCCAAATTCACCAAAAATAATTTCAGAGGTCTTTTGACTTTTAGTAATAATAGGATACTATATATTTAAAAAAGCAGATTGGTATAATAGAATAGTATACATTTTGCAATAAGACATGGGTTGGAATCACATGACAGTTCTATGATTTGAGGATTATTACATAACCTCTCTGAGCATTAATTTCCTTATCTGCTGTAATATGAAATAAATACTAACACATTAAGAGATATATGTTCAGATATTATATATAAAACAGTTATCATAGTGCCAGACACAAAGTATCTCTTCCTCTGACTCAAGCTTATTTCCTGAAATAATTTCTTATTCCTTCCTAGAAGCATTCATAAAAATATTTTTTTAGAAAAACCTGGAAAACTCAGTAATTGCTAGAAATCAGAGAGTTTTCAAATTTAATGATACATACAGTATAGATATAGACATAATAGATATGGGTGTGTATAGATGTGTATAGACATCTATATTATGTATTCAAATATGAAATATCATTTTTCTTCACATTTAAAAAGTAGTTACTTCAGCTGATTATAATATATATATATTTTTTTCTTTAATGTAGATATTCAGATATTTTAAAATAAAGGTCAAAATCTTTTGTGAATGTACTTTTGTCACAGAGTCAAAGCAAAAGCTACACATTAGTTCCCCTTTACAGTGTCAATTTATATTCCTATTACAATCTGAAAATTCTTCCATAATGCATTTTTCTTTTATTTTTTGAAGGATTGAGAGAAGGGATGTGTTGAATACCACATAGACGGCAATAAAAAATGGGGAAAGATTTACAATTTTAGGGGTAAATGACACAACACAGACTCACTTTGTTTAACTACAGCTTCGGAGTAATCATCCAGCTATTTTCTACATAATAGAGCATTCCTAGCAGTATAATCACATTTTTTTTTTCTTACACTACATTTCCCAGCAATATGATGCTGTTGAGAGACCAATTTATGCAAACCATTATATGGCTAAGGAGTTTTGTGTTCCACTTCTACCCAATCTGAATGGAAAAACTTTGAGTTACATTGCCCAACTTTGTCAACAAACCTCACTGGAAGTTTTCTCATGTGAAAAATGAACTACAAAAATGTGCTTCAAAATAATATACTCTACAGTTACATTACCGATAGGTTTTGATAACTAAGATTTAATGGAGTCATATACAAGGAGGATTTAAATGCAAAGAACACTAGAAATGGGCCATAAGGAATTGTGTGGTGCTTACAGCAGAGTAGGAGAAAACGATGTAAAATATGTGAAGGGGGTGTAGATAGAGGTAATAAGTTATTTATTTGGAAACATCTTGTACATAGCATAAGCACTTGAGACATTCCCATTTTCAAGTTGATTCAGTTTCCAGAAGATAAAGATTCATCCTCAAGGTTAAGGTAGATGAAAAGCACTATGAACACAGGCTGCTGTAGAAAGCTTTCAAGCTACTGGCTGCACTAAGCACTAAGCACTAAACACAGATTGTATCACATCTTGGTAGGATTTTAGTAAGAAATACGATTAATCCAGCTTCTCAAAAACATCAGAAGATAATGTCTACGTATATTACAATAGTATATTATGGTCTAAAATTGTAATAAATATGTTATAATTATATATATATTCTTTTTATCATCGTCACAGCAGTGTTATAGTTGGAAATATTAGGCTATTGCACCAATCCTTTCTTCAGAATTAATTTCAATAAATAAATAGTGGTTGACTATTGTTAGTAAAAACATTTCGACTCCTCAGTTGGTTATAACGAACTATAATTAATTTTAAGATTCTTTAAAAGAATAGTTTAAATAGGTTAAGCTCTACATCAAGATTACTTGAATAAATAAATTATATAGATATATCATACTCACAAAAATTACTATGAAAATGTAATAAGTACAATTCACAATACAAAGATTTAGAACTATAGTAAAAAGCAACCACTTGTACCCAAATATTTCAAGATATATGCAGCCTACAAAGTATTTGCCTATGTTAGAAGTTGAGAAAACGTTCCTAAAGTATGTTAAAACATGGTCTTTTAAAATATAAAAGTTTGAATGTGACATCGGTAACATTGGAAATGGAACAGATTGTGGCAATGTAGGTAAATAAATTAATATACAATAATTTATTCAGTTGATAACTAATTTATTCAGTTGACAATTATTCTACCTATCTCATATTTTTTTATACTCAACATGTGAGATAGGTAGAATAATTAGGAATAAGGAATAAATAAAGAAAATCTATAGCTAAAGTAAGGTGCAGATAGCACAGCCAGGATGGAATTTTAATCCTGATGGCTATAAGCTAAGTGTTAGACTCAAATAGAACCAAATAAAAACAAATATTTTAGGAAAAATGGAATATGTCAATAAATAAAAATGTCTTGTATATTTACTTTTTAATCTCACTGCAATATGTATTGTGGAAATTCATTACGCCATGCTGCTAGAACTCAATTAATATGAGCATTCAATGTGAGGTTGAATTATCTTCTTTTATCCAACTTTTTAAGATTATTTGGCATAATGGAATTTCCCAAAAGATAGGGTTACTTGGTTTATCAGTCTATTTAAACTTTTAGGAAGAAAACCAGTGCATTCACAGAATAATATTTTTCATAATAAATAATCATATTAAAATAATCAAGGACTAAAATTATGCCATAGGTTCATAATGCCTATTAATTTGTAATCATTAAATTGGAGTAAAACTGAGAGTGGAAAGACCCTATTATCATAACAGATAAAAGATTATGTACTGTCAACTTTCCATGCTTTTGTGACTCCATGAGCATCCTTTTTTTCATGCCTATATATACATAAGTATGACTGAAATAATGTTGATCAGAAAGACAAGGTTGGCTACAGAGCCTAATCTGAAAACGTTTTGTGTACTAATACTTAAAAGAACTGGATGTTCTGCTCATCAATTTGCTTTTAGAACATTATTAGTTTACTCCAGACTACTTGATTACCCTCTTATATTTCTAACACATGCTTGCTTTATTTTGCTTTTTCAGATTAACTATTGTAGAAATTAACTCAATTAGAGACATTCATAGAAATTAAATTATAGTGGACCAAATGCTGTAAAATACTTGGCAGTGTCTAGCACATATGAGGGCTCAATAAATATTTCTTCTAACTGCCATTATTGTAATTATTCTGGGTCAATAATTATCAGCTTTAAAATTTTCTTAAATATATCAAACAATGGGTAAAATTATTTAAAAGGGTAAAAATGATAGCACCATATTTTAGATATAGAATTATTCAAAAAGCGTAGCAAATCGAATATTTTATATTTATATTTAAGATTAAAATGTTTTAAGATTCATATATATTTAGGAAATGCTTACACTTAGCAGGTATGAAAATTGACTATTTGACTCTTTACTCTTGTATCTTGGGTATTCTATTACTCTTCAGAGAAGCTAAATTTCACTTTTGAATCTCATATTCACATAAAACATTCCATCCTCAAGTTTGACAAAATGTTTCCAGAACATAAGATTTAAAATTTTACTCAAATCTGATCATTTCCCTTTGCTGTTTGGGAGGGAAAGTGTTTTTATATCCTTTTCTCAAAGTCAGACCTGACCACATTGTATTTTCAAGAGTGTGCAGTAATTAAAGGTTACACGTGTGTGGAGTCACTGTGGTATCAGAAGGCTTCAGCTGAAAAGGCTCTCACATTTCAGTGCCAGTGTTCATTCTTACCATAGCCACGGCTGGCTACACCGTTGTTACTCGGCCTAGTTTCTTTGCTCTCCCTGTCACCTCTCTGCTGAGCACCTTTGACCCCATTCTACTTTTTTCTGTGCCAGTAACTGTAGATGCTAGAGTCTCACAGCTGTCTGTTGTTTGTTCTGCACTTTTCTCAGTGTTAGCAAAGAAAGGAAAAAGAATAGCTAACAGTGTTCTCTCCTCTTAATATAAAAATTGTATGGGGGTGGGGAGGGAAAAGAAAGGGGGAGCAGGAAGGTAGGACTAGAGGGGAACAGACCAGTTTATTCCTTTTGTCATTTTCCAGCATTTGTTTCTCCATTGTAGCTATTTGAAGTGGGGATTCAACTCCTAGTAGTAGCAATAATGTTTCAAATAAAGAAGACTAGTGAAAATAATATGGGCAGTAACTCCACATTTGTAACTGGCACCTTTTTTTTATTTATCCAATGTTAGATACTGATGGCACTCTCCATGCTTTAATTTTCCTTTCTAACCTGATGAGGAAGAATTGTGGTTTTTGAACTCATTTACAGACACTTAAAAGCATTTATGACAGTCTCAATAGAGAAAGCTTAAGGCTTCTGTAAGATTAGAGATTAAAAATCAGGTAGAGTTTAAGCAAAGGATTTAATGTAGCAATGTAAAAAGCATAGTAGACATGGGGAGTGGGCGTGAAGCAAGACGTGAATGACTTGAGACATTTTTCTAGTTTCTCTATAAAACTGTCCTTAAATATATTATTGAACTGACTCTTAATTTGTAATATTAAAAACATCATGCATTTCACATAATTTATCTAAGTGATTTTTTTTTAAAGGCAAGTAAATTCTAAAAACGAAGCATATCCATCAAGAATTTTAGAAAAGATACTATTAAGGGGTAGCACTGTGAAGAGTTACTATGAAAATATCTAGAGCTTATTCCTTCTCCACTAATGTAATCAAAGCAAAGAGACTAATCCTTATTGAGTAAGTACTACTTTCAAAATTAAGTCAGAAAGAAGGAAAATATATCCGAGGAAAAAAGAGCAAGAGAGACCTCAGGCAAAAGTTGAATTGGCCAGTGCAAAATAATCCCATTTAACAGAATGACTCAATAAACAAATTGGACACGCATTCTACAGTTAACTCATCTTCTTGGGACCATCAACATACCTTCTAATTCAAGATTAAAAGTTCCGTCATTATTAAAATGAAATTCATTATGAAAGAGATTTTTTTTGTAATTCCCCAGTAAATACTTTTACATCAAAATTCTTACTGCATAGCACAGATATCTGGGTTCTCTACCACAGATTTGTACAAGAGTTAAAATATATTTAAAGTACTTTGGGGAAGATAACTTCAGTTCTAGGGTTAGTCATACCTTTTATCCAACTATGTATGATTTTCTTAGTATAGGATGTGGATTTAACAGATTGAGAATGTTGTGTTTTACATTGTTGCAACAGAGTTCCAAGTCCAGTGCTTATTAAGTCTAAATAAAAAGCAAAAGCATATGGAATTCTCTTTAATCAATACAATGCGAATTCCTGAAGCAATCACAGGAGAACACATATTTGAATTTTCTGCCAAACTTGACTTTGGCCTGCTAAGGCATGCAATATTTGAGGATGTCTGAAGGGATTTTAAGTATCCCTTCCTCAACACCGTGTACATGCAAAAGTTACATTATTTCTCATAAAAAAATAAGATATGTAGGTCATATTATTGTTGAAAGCTGTTTCATATTTGAGTCACAACATAAGGTTTTTATCTTTGAAGAGCTGTTTTTTGTATGTTTAGCAAAAATATGTATCTTTTAAAAAATTATATATATGCATGTGTGCATATATGCACGTGTGTGTGTACGTGTGTGTGCCAGGCACTGGTCTAAGGACTTTAAAAGTTTTGACTAATTCAATGCTCATAAAGTCCTCATGTTATCTTATTTATCCGTTCATGCAATAATTTTTCTTTAGAAATCTGTACTAAAAAGAAGTTAACCTGTGTTACCTTATAAGCAGCTTATTTTATAGACATTATGTCATTTTCCATGTGAACATTTTTTCCGACAACGCAATATCCAATATTTTTTTTTTTTTCTTTTCAGAAGCTAAGTTTATGTCCTGCTTCAATGATTCTCCTGTTTAGGTGTCTGATGTCTTATAATGCCCTATAAAATTTTAAAGATAAACCAATTTAACTGAATTATAATCTATGTGTTTATCTAGAATGCCTAAACATCAGGATATTTAATGCTTTGAGTTTTTAAATTATAACTTGTAATTTTCCTCACAAAATGTCTAATAATCTTTATTTTTCTTAATGACAAATAATGTTTTAAAGTAGTCCATTTTCTTCAAAAGATTGGATATTCTTTTATTTTATAATATATTTAACTATAATAGTATTTATGTTTACATTACTTGTATAATATAAATATATTAAATATATACTTAAATACATATTAAATAATGAGCTCATATAATGTGAAGAGTAACACAAAATTATTAAAAAGAATGTCCTTTTATAAAAAGTATATGATGCATTGTGACAGTTTTAAAGAAAGCTTGCTTTAAAGTTTTAAAGCTTTACCATCTTTAATTTCTTCTTTGAACATAGGCTAATTAATATCCAAGTAGTCTTCTGTTTTTCTAGTAATTTTGTTCACTTGAATGATAATGAAATTTCTCAGATAGCCCTAATGACAGTTAACACATACTTTAATACATCTTTTGGATATATCTCTATTTATTTAATTTTATGTATATGATTGTCTTGCATTCTACTGAGGATACATATGATTACATAGCCAACATCTATTGAGCAACTGATTATGTACCAGATACTTAAAATGTTTTATAATCATTTTATTTTTAATTCTCTAATTATCTCTGTGGTACATTTTTTTAGATGAGAAAGTTGAACCAAAAGAGGAAGTAACTTTGTTTAGCATCTATTTACAATGATAGTGTATATGAGACATTAGATGGCAACATTTCTCTCTTATTTGCAGCTAATTACCCACAAATATTTAGTACTGTTACTGTTTATCATTATCCTGTAACGATTATTTGTGTGGAGAACTATCAAAATCCAGTCACTTCCTTACAGTGTTGGGCTTAGCATTTCTATACTAAGGAGAAGCTTAGATGTTGGCAATCTGGTTAGGAGGATATTAGCTAGAAAAGTTTTCTTGAAGTTGTGTTTTCTTAGTGGCAGTCACACTAAGACAGTGTGGTGTCCAATATTAACTAATGATCATCATTGTCTGTTATGCACAGTCTTGTTGCAACAGGGAAGGTCTCAATCACACATACAGTAGGGTGGAGGTGCAGGTGAATGACTTCTGAAGCCAGGTCATTAAGGGTGTTATGAACTCTGTCTGGCTTTTCTGGGTTACTCACTCATTCCAGGGGAAGTCCTCTTCCAGAATGTGAGGACACTTAGGCAGCCCTGGGGAGATGCTCCTGAGTAAAGAAATGAAGTCTCCTTCTAACAGCCAGCACCAAATGGCAGCCATGTAAGCGAGCCACTTTGGAAGTGGATCTGCTAGCCCAAGTCAAGCTTTCAGATGAATGAAGCCTCGTGATATACACAAGCCAAAACTCTCCCAGCCAAGCCACTCCCACAAAGACCATACATGTTTATTGTTGTTTTAAGCCACTAAGTTTGAGATCATTTGTTACACATCATGATATAACCACTGCATGTTGTATGCTTACTTGGTTGGGCATTGAAGGGAAAGATGAATGCAGTTTTTATTTCTGTCTGTGGTGGCTTCAATCTTTTGACACAGCAACAGTTCTTATTTTTTCTTAATGTCAATAAGGCTCATCTGATTGCCAGAAGTAGACTTATTCTATGTGGTTAAATAATAGGTGTTTTAAAACTGATATGAACTTTAAACTGATAATGTGAACCAGTCAGGGAGGTACCCACTTTCAGAACCCAGAGACCTACATTACAGTCGGACAACTTCTGACTCCCTTGCCTTTCTCATGGGTTGGACAGACTCTTCCTCCGTTTCATGTCTTCTTGAGTCTTGCTCAGCATTGTCATAAGTTATCATAGCCCTGACCATACGTCATGGTGCTTTTTGCTATGCATTCTACACTTCCTGTTTTGCCTGCTCTCCATTTTCTAGAGTAATTTCTTGATTCCAATTATGCTAAAAAAGGAATTTAATTACCTCATCTCATCACTTTAAAGAAATTAAGACCATAGTTTCCTGGCTAATGTCTGTATTGTATGCCCTAACGTAAGCTGGGCACTATCGCCCAATCAGCTAATGTTAGACACTAATTTGGGGGGGAGTCATCTTCAATCAGTGTTAAAAGAGTGACGAGTTCATTTAAAAGTGGCTCGAATTTGACATATGGCAGGCAATGTACTTGACATACCTAATGTCATTTGTAGCCTAAAAATAGTACGTTTAAATGTTTCATTTCATTCTCCATATGCACATTCAGAGAAATTTCAACTACCGTAATGCTAACCATACATTTTTTTCAGATACATTAAATTGTTAGCTACATTTTCTTTCAGGGTTGCCTTTTTTCATTAGCCTGCTGAAGTTGTAATTTTTTAAATCCCAAACGGAAGCAATCAATGAGACATCTAGTTTAAAAGTTATCCTTACATACATGCACTTTATCAAAAAATGTTTTGCAGGGGTGAAAACCTTAAACTTTCAGATAAGAAGAAGAACAAGCAAAAAAAAAAAAAAAGTATTTAGCTGAAAATCCAGGCAGCTTACACAGGAGTAGCCAAGGGAAATAGCTGTTCAGTAATATAGCAAGCTGTTATGTAGTTAACCATCCTATTGCTGTTGTATATATTATATTCAGTTCTCTAAATGCACTTCCTCATAGAGATAGAATATTTAATGAGATTCATCACTTTTAATATAATTGTAAGCTCCTAATGTATACAATAAGGCGATTTATTAAAAGACATTAATAAAGGATTCAGTTACTACTGTCAGGCATCTGTTCCATTGAACCACATTTTCATTATAAGGTGTAATGAAAGAATTTTACATTTCACTTATGTAGTGACTAAGTATTGAATTACGGGGCCTAGAATTTTGAGGTTTTTATTGTCTAATTATGAAGAAAAATATCAGAACAGATCATTTTTATGTTATATAAAGGTATAAGTGTTTCATAGTAAATTTGTGAAAATTTCAGAAGAAATGTGTGAAGAAAAAAGTTTTTTAATTCAAATTCTTGGTTTTAGACAAGCTGACTGTACATTAAAAAAAAAAAAAAAATCTAATCTGAATCTTAAAGGATGGTTAGGGAAAGAACAGGTGGATAATTCTGGTAAGGGTTTTACTTTCAGATTTAACCTTTGAGCAAAGATGGAGACATTTAAAAATAATTCATTTTTTTAAAAAAAATTGCAATGTAGTTGATTGTACATATCTGTGGAGTACAACAATGACTATTAATACCTGTGTGCCATATGTGATTCTCAAATCAGGATAATTTGTATATTCAGCATTATACAATGTAATCAATTTTTGTGGCCCTTTACCAGTTTCTCCCTTACATCCATCCCCATCCCCCTTTCCCACCTCTGGTAACATCACTTCTGTTCTCTTCTTTTGAAAGGTCAAAGTATTATTGTGATTGCCATATCTTTCCTTCTCTTTTTTATTAGTTTTTTTTGTTGTTATTGTTTGTTTGTTTGTTTGTTTTTTAGCTCCCACTTATATGTGAGGACATGCTGTATTTCTCTCTCTGCCTGGCTTATTTCACTTAACATATTTGGACTGTGAGTTTAAGATGACACAAGTTATACTATGGAAGCCAATATATGTGTGCTATGCTAAGGACTGAGGATATAGACACAATTGCACATGAGTACATGTGAGCATACTATAAAAGGTTCATAGAAAAATAGAATCAAAAGATAATACACCCAGACAGGAGCACCATCCCCAACAGCCCAACCCGCTGAGGTGAGCCCAGCAGACCGGCATGGCACTAGGGGCTCATTCTACGACCACAGATTCTGCAACAGAACCTAAGGTGGTTTAACATATCCACCACCATACCTACTGTTAAGTAAAGACAATGCACCACTACAGTAGCAGCCAGGGCCACTCCACAGCCAAACTCAGCTTAATACAAGGAGCAAACTCTCTACCAAATGACCAAAGGTCAAAGAAAAAAAATACTAGAACTACAAATAAACAAGAAGAAATGACACCACCAAAAGAGTACTGTAATGCTCCAATGTCAGACTCCATGGAACAGGGAATCCTTGAAATATCTGAAAAAGAATTCTGTGCAATGATCTTAGGAAAAGTTGAAGAAATAAAGGAAGACTCAATTAGGGAACACAATGAAACAAGAAAAAAATATCCCACATATGAAGGAGGAAATCTACAAAGAGATAAATACCTTAAAAAAAAGAGTGTACCAGAACTTCTTGAAATGAAAGATTCACTCCATGAAATTAAAAAACACAATGGAGAGCTTGAGAAACAGAGTAGAGCAAGTAGAAGAAAGAATCTCAGAACTTGAAGATGGTCTTTTTGAAATAACCCAGGCAGACAAAAAAAAAAAAAAAAGGAAAAAAAGATTTAAAAATAATGAGGAAAATCTAAGAGAGATTAGCAGACAACCTCAAGCACTCTAACATACAAATTGTGGGTATTCGAGGAGGGGAGGAGAAAGGAAAATGTATTGAAAATCTATTCCAGGAAATAGTAACAGAAAACTGCCCAGGTGTAGGGCAAGATACAGACCTTCAGATCCAGGAAGGTCAAAGGTCCCCAAACAGATTCAGTCACAAAAGATCCTCCCCAAGATGCCTATAGCTAAATTTGCAAAACTCAAAGACAAAGAGAGAATTCTAAAAGCAGCAAGAGAAAAGCCTCAGGTCACTTAGAGACGAACCATCATCAGACTATTTTTTCAGATACTAATTTCAGCAGACTTCTCAGCTGAAACCCTACGGGCCAGAAGAAAATGGAATGATATATTGAAAATACAAAAAGAAAAAAATTGCCAGTCAAGAATTCTTTACCTAGCAAGGCACTCCATCAGAAATGACGGAGAAATAGTTTATTTCCCAGACAAACAAAAGTTGTGGGAGTTCACCACCACATGACTAGCCCTGTGAGAAATTCTCAAGGGAGTCATTCATCTGGAATCTGAATAATGGTGACTGCTATCACAAATACACAAGAAAGAGCAAAACCCACCATTAAACAAAAATGCCAGCAAGAAAAAGAAAGAAGCTAAATCATCCCACCTTAAATTTCAACTAACATTAAAGAAGAAAAATAAAAGGAGAAATAATGATTAAAAGATATTTAAACCATCTAAACAATAAGCAATTAAATGACAGAAATTAAGGAACACTTGTCAATAACTACTCTAAATGTGAATGGACTAAACTCACCACTCAAATGACACAGACTGACTGTTCAGATTAAAAAGCTAGACCCAAGGGTATGCTATCTTCAAGATACCCATCTCACCTGTAGAGAGACACACAGACTAAAAGTGAAGGGATGGAAAAAAGATATACCATGCAAATGGAAACCAAAAACAAGCAGGAGTAGCTATTCTTATACCAGATTAATTAGGCTTTAAACCAAAAAACATAAAAAGAGACAAAGAAGGCCACTATATAATGATAAAAGGATCTATCCAGCTAGAAGACATAACAACCATAAATACATATGCACACAATACTGGAGCACCCACATATGTAAAGCAAACACTCTTAGACCTAAAGAAAGAAATAGGCCCTAACACATTAATAATGGATGAACTAAACACCCTCCTCTCCATATGGGACAGATCTTCTAGGCAAGAAATCAACAGAGAGACACAGGATTTAATCTACACCTTAGATCAACTGGACCTGGCAGATATACACAGAACATTTCACCCAACAACTAAAGAATATACTTTCTTCTTATCAGCTCATGGAACATTTTCCAGGATAGACCATATATTAGGTCACAAAGTTAGTCTCCACAAATTTTTTAAAAATTGAAATCATTCCAAGTATCTTTTCAGACCACAATGGACTAAATTTGGAAATTAATAATAAGCAAAACTCTGAAAAGTATACAAATACCTGGAAACCATATAATAGGCTCCTGAACAACCTATGAGTCCAAGAAGAAATTAAACAGGAAGTCAAAAAATTTCTACAAACTAATGAAAATAAAGATACATCATACCAAGACCTGTGGGATACTGCAAAAGCAGGACTAAGAGGCAAATTTATTGCAATAAATGCTTACATCAAAAGAATGTAAAAACTTCAAATAAATGATCAAAGAACAATCCAAACCTAAAGGTAGTAGACAGAAAGTAGTTCTGTTCTTGAAACAGAACTAAATGAAATAGAGACCCCCAAAATGATAAAAAAGAACAACAAAACAAAAATCTCATTTTTCAAGAAGATAAATAAAATAGACAAACCACTTGCTAGGTTAACAAAAAAAGAAGAGAGAAGACCCACATAACAAAAATCAGAAATAAAAAGGGAGACATAAAAACTGATACCACAGAAATATAAAGAATCATTAGAGATTATTATAAACAACTATATGACAACAAATATGAAAATTTGGAAATATGGATGTTTCTAAATACATACAAACTACCAAGACTGAACCAAGAAGAGCTAGAAAACCTGAACAGACCAATAACAAGCAAGGGGTTTGAACTGGTAATTAACAATCTTCCAACAAGAAAAGTCTGGGTCTGGATGTCTTTACAGCTGTATTCTATCAAACTTTTAAATAGTAATTAATACCAATTCTCCTCAAACTATTCCAAACAATTGAAACTGAAGCTATTCTCCCAAACTCATTCAATGAGGCCAACATAATTCTGATACCAAAACAAGATAAAGACACACACAAAAAAGAAAATTACAGGCCAGTATCCTTGATGAACATATATGCAAAAATCCTCAACAAAATATTAGCAGTCAGAATACTGCAACACATTAAAAAAATTATACACTATGATCAAGTGGGATTATCCTAGGGATGCAAGGATGGTTCAACATATGAAAGTCAATAAATGTCATACATCACATCAACAAACTCAAGGACAAAGACCATATGATTATCTCAATAGATGCTTAAAAAGCATTTGATAAAATTCAACATTCCTTCAGGATAAAGACTCTACTAATTAGGTACAGAAGGAAAGTATCTCAACACAATAAAAGCCACTTATGACAAGCCCACCACCAGTATCAGTCTGAATGGGGAAAAACTGAAGGCCTTTCCCTTAATAACAGGAATAAGACAAGGATGTCCACTCTCACCCCTTCTATTCAACATAGTACTGGAGATACTAGCCAGAGCAATCAGGCAAGAGAAAGAAATAAAGAGCATCCAGGTTGGAAAAGACAAAGTCAGACTTTCTCTATTTGCAGATGACTTGATACTATATATAGAAAAACCTAAAGACTCCATCAAAAAACTCCTAAAACTGGTTAGTAACTTCAGTAACATAACAGGACACAAAATAAAGGCCCCCAAATCAATTGCATTTATATACTCAAATAATTAATAAACAGGAAGATAACTAAAGAAATTAAGCCCATTTTCAATTGTCACACACACAAAATAAAATACCTAGGGATCAATTTAACCAAGGAGGTGAAAGACCTCTACAATGAGAACTACAAATCACTTCTGAAAGAAATTGAAGAAGACAAAAAGAAGGAAAGATTTCCATGCTCTTGGATTGGAAGAATTAACATTGTGAAAATGTCTATACTATCCAAAGCAATCTACAGATTCAATGCAATCCTCATCAAAATACCAATGACATTCTTCACAGAAATGGAAAAAACAATCTTACCTTTCATATGGAAAAACAAAAGACCCCGAACAGCCAAAGCAATCCTGAGCAAAAAAAATAAATAAATAAAGCTGGAGGCATAGCACTACTTGACTTCAAATTATACTACAAATCTATTGTAACCAAAACAGCATGGTGCTGGCATAAATATAGACATTCAGACCAGTGGAGTAGAATTGAGAACCCAGAAATCACTCCTCAGGCTTAGAGCCATCTGATATTGGACAATGGGAACAAAAATCTACATTGGGGAAAAGATTGCCTATTGACCAAGTGATGCTGGGAAAAGTGTATATCCATAGGCAGAAGAATGAAACTAGATATGCATCTCTCATCATACCCTAAAATCAACTTAAAATGGATTAAAGACTTAACTATAAGACCTGACACTGTGAAATTACTAAGGGAAAATATAGGTGAAACACTTCAGCAACTAGGTCTGGGCACAGACTTTATGAGCATGAGCCCAAAAGCACAAGCAACAAGAGAAAAAAGAAACAAATGGGGCTATATCAAACTAAACGATTCTGCACAGCAAAGGAAACAATCAACAGAGTGAAATGACAACCTACAGAGCGGGAGAAAGTTTTTGCTAACTATGCATCTGACAAGGGATTGATATCCACAATATACAAGGACCTCAGCAATTATACATTAAAAAACCAAATAATCCAATTAAAAAATGGGCAAAGGAGCCAAATAAACATTTCTCAAAGGAAGCCATACAAATGGCCAACAGGTACGTGGAAAAAATGCTGAACATCACTAGTCATAAGGGAAATGCAAATTAGAACCACATTGAGATATCACCTCACCCCAGTTAGACTGGCTATAATCAAAACGACAGTGAATAACAAATGCTGGTGAGGGTGTAGAGAGAGGGTAACAATCCTACACTCTTGGTGGGACTGTAAATTAGTACAACCACTATGGAAAACAGTATCAGGGTTTCTCAAACAACTACAGATAGACTTTCCAGATGATCCTGCAATCCCACTTCTGGGAATATACCCAGAGGAATGGAAATCATCATGTTGAAGAGATACCTGCACTCCCATGTTCAGTGCAACTCTGTTTACAATAGCCAAGATATGGAACTGACCTAAATGTCCACCAATGGATGATTGGATAAGGAAACTGTGGTATATATGCACCATGGAATACTGCTGTGCCATAAAAAAGAATGAAATACTCCCATTTGTGACAACATGGATGAGCCTGGAGAAACTTACATTGAGTGAAATAAGCAAAGCATAGAGGGATAAATACTGCATGTCCTCACTCATGTGTGAGAGCTGAGAGAGAAAGAAGGAAGGAACGAAAGACCAGTGGTGTGTTGGACTTGCAGAGAGAGAGAGAGAGCATATCTACGGATACAAAGTGAAGTAGGGGGGAAAGGGTAAGGGGGAGGGCGATTGGGGATAATTGGGAGGGTGACAAGGGGTGTGATCTCAATTTGTGGTAATGGACGTGCTGCCAGTATGGATCTGGCCATCACATCTAGGGCATGAGGGGGACAATCAGGTTTGTATCTCATTAATAGTCATAACCAGTGAAAAGAAAAAAATAATAACAAAGTATTTGAATCCATACTATGATTACTTTTACTCAGTTTTCTTCTTTATGTTGAGTTTGAAAATTTGTATTTTCTTGAATTTTTTATGATATCCAGATTATCAAATTTATTAGCAAAACAGTACATACGTTTAAAGGCATCATAGCTACCATTGTTCCTTCCTCCCTACCTCTCTCCCTCTCACTCTCCCTTCCTTCCTTTTCCTCCTCCTTTTTCTCTCAATCTCTTTGGGGCCCCCTTTGGGTCCACATGCTGAACTTCCTTTCTTTGTTGTATTTTATATAAATTGTGATTATATTTAATTTTTTGAAATCATTCATTCATTGGTGATTTTTGTGGGTTTGAACACTTGTTGATTTGCACATTTACTCCATTGTTGTCTGAATATGCCTATACTATTCCTGTTTATTGGAACATATCGACTGAATAGAGAGAGATTTTTATTTTATAGTTTACTTTGTGGCCACTCTTGAAAATCTCCAATAAAATTTGACAAGAAAACACTTTTTGTTTGTATAGCAAAACATTCATTGTAAATATAGTAATTCAATCTTCATAATTGTATTGTTAAAACTTATCTTTTTTTTTCTTTGTTTTTTAAGTATCGAAAGTAATGTGTTAGAAAAAAAGAAAAAAAACCAGATTTGATTGTAGATTTATCCACTTCTTATCCAGTCCTAACAATTTTTGCCTCGTACTTTAATGCTATGCTTTTAGCTTATATAATTTTAAGTTCAATTTGTAGTGCCTTGAATATTACCTTCTCTGATATTAGTATTACAAACCTTTTATTTTGGGGGGGTACTTATTCATAAATGATTTCCCATCCTAAAAATATAACTCTCTGTAGTCCTAATGTCCTTAGTCCTCTAAAATAGCAGTGCTTTGATATACTACTAGGATTTTGTGCACGCTTTTTCCTATATATGGAAATCTAATCCCTCCAATCTTCACTTAGTCCACTGTTAATCATCTTTCGGACTTCATCTTAAACATGAGGGAAGTTTCTTCCAGTTTCACTAACCACATCTAATCCACCCAATAAAAGCAATCAGATTACTGTCTTCCTTTCTTTTAAATTCATAATTTTGATTTTTTTTTCTGTTGTAGTTTGAATACTTTTTGTTTCCCCAGCTAGAATATAAGCTCTATTAGTACAGAAATCAGGGTCTGCTCTGATCTCTGTATCGTAGCACTGAATTCAATGTCTGACACATGCTGGATACCCAGTCGGTACTCACTAAGTAGATGGATGAAGATGTGAGGACACATGCCTAGTCACCTTTTTCTATACGAGAGAGTGAAATAATGTCTAATCATGGCTAACTTTCCTTGAACCTACAGAAGAAAATTTAATTTCTTTTGCATTGTATACAAAGACTGACTTGGTTTTATCATGGACAAATTCTCCATCCTCATCTTCTGTCAGTTTTACCTTTCAGATATACCAAATTACTTGAAATTCTCTGAATATGGTCTGATGTTTCTGGCTGGTATACCTTGAACATGTTTTTTTCTTGGGGGTAGAATAACCTCTCTACCTCCCCTGCACCCCACAGTCGTCTTGTAAGTTTGTCATTATTTTGCTTGAGTAATACCACCTCAGTGAACCCATCCCTCCACTACCCAACCTCTGCCCCTCAGAGATGATCATTCTGTCTTGTCCATAGTTGCTCAAACTTGTATTTGCTTCTTCTATCTTATTCATCACATGGTGTAATCATTTGTTTTTATAGTTCTCTCCCTTCCCAGGTCTATAGCTTCCCCAGTTTACAGATTCTTTTAAATATTTTTTAAATATTTAAAAATGTTTAATTGACAAAGAAAGATTGTATATGTTCAAGGTATACAATGTGATGATTTGATATATGCACACATTATGTAGTGATTATCACAAGTAAATTATTAATATACCCATCACCACCTGTGTTGTACACTAGATGCCTTATTCATCTTATAACTGAAGTTTTTGCTCTTTTCATATTTGTTCCATGCACATTCTAGGCAACAAAACAACGCCACAAAAATGTGCTGAAGAAATGCACACATTATGTATGCATATTTGAATATATATTATTTAAAAATTAAAAATGCTGAAAAATGACCCAAAATGCTTACTTTTAATAATTTATTTTTAAAAGAAATATAGCAGGGGATGAAAACTGAGTGCTTTGAGCCTCAAGTAAGGACAGCTAGACTCCATTCTTGGCTACACATGTGGGTTCAGTTAAAAAAAAGTGATTATGCTTTAATATGGTCAAAATACTTGGGAATTAAGTAGATGTGTATGAGATTTTCCATTGTTACACTTTATTTTTAGTGATACTATTTTGCTTTGAAGATATATAGAATTTGTGTAACTTTTAATTATTAAAAAGGCAAGCATTTCCTTGATAATATTTTTAATCGATATTTTTCTTTATTTCTGTCTTAATATTTTAACTATCTACTGATTTAGTCGTTATATAATATTTAATAAACCTATTGTCCAGAAACAATTCAGTACGCATTGAAATAAGCAATATATTTAGATCTGTTTTCATTCTGTCTGGTTTAAAACAGTGAAAATGTATACTACATAAAAAGAGGCCACTTCTGTGTTCAAGATCCTTCATTTACAAGAACTTTTCTTGTTTGGTAATATTTTGTATCATGTCGTAATATTAAATATTGTAATTATTGAGAATTTTTAAAAGTAGAACTTTTTCTATTTAACTAGACTATCAACTAAATACATAGTTTTAGCTACCAATGCTTGTTCTAAAAATGTCTTTCAGTAAAATTAATTTAAGCATCTTATTCTTTTCAATGACGCATGAAATGTTTATTGTTTATTAACAAAATATTTATTCCAAAGAATTGTCTATTTCAAGAAATGCACACAGTATTATTAGCTAATCCCAACATCTTGTTTTGTTAATTAAAAGTAGCCTGTTGAATTCACTGTCACTACTGTTATGTACATATTCTATCCTAGAGATTGTGACCTCTTTAATAATTATTTATATTACTTTGCAGCTAAACCTCTCTTTACTCATTTTTCTTTCTCTCTTTTTCTTCTTTTTCTTTTTTTTGTTTTTAACATGCTGCAGTAGCTAACATATTATGGAGAGAAGAAGGTACTAAATTCAATTTTTTAATATTGTTGTGACTATTTTGATTGATTTTTATTAGATTTGTTGATAATCATTAGTCTCAATAATTACCCTATTCTTTTTGTATTCAGTATTTTATTTAATTATATTTCAATACTCTTATGTAAACCTACTACTATTAAAAATACTTTTCGCTTATTATCAGCTTGATTCATTATTGATATATATAGCCAAAAAGTTTCATTACGATATATTGAAATGCTTTTAAGAGCATAAAATTAGGTCTAAGAAATATAAGCAATCTCATTTAAATGTAATTTACATAATAAGCCCCCATTAAATCTAAGTAAGAATAATTATAAAAACCAATGCGTTAGCAAGGGAATAAATAAATTATATAAGACAATGGGTTACAAACTTGAAAAATCTGGATACTAATATAGTCTCTACCACTATGGAACATAGGACAAGTAACACAGCCTCTTTATGCTACAATCTTCTTATCTCATAGACAAGTATAGTTGTCAATACTGAGCCGGGTTGTTATGGATTCCTTAAACATAGCCAGCATGCAATAATGATATACACTGTCATTCATTATTGCAATTATTATTGTTTTTCCTCATTTTGTCACAAAGGCTGGGAATAATGTGTTTGACTAGGCACTGAAATAGTCCATCAATTGTGCTTTAATTAAATTCTTAGGAGAAAAATGTCTATGAGCCATTATTACAGTCCTGGTAACCAGTAGCTAAAATTGCTTTCATAATCCATCCTAGACAAACTTCTTTTTCACTGTTTACACCTTCCTGTAGGAACCAGAATTGCTGTGCCCTGTGAGATCCAGTCTCATGAGCCCCAAGTAATTCTGGAATTTAGCCATCTCAATTCTGTTATCAAGGATGAGGCATTCCACCTATTCATTTCTCCCTTGGTGTTTGTTGCTTCTTAAATCTTTTGTTTAAGCTCCTTTAAAAATCTGCTTTTATCAGAGAGTTTCTGTTGTAACTATACTCTCTCCTTTTGCTCCAATTAGATATTTCACATTTGAATGTACATAATTCAACGATCATTAAAACTAGCATAGACAAATCTATTAAATAGCATTTCTCTATACTGTCTCCCTCTTGAAGTCAAGCAAATATTTCTTTGGGCATTTAAAGATTGATTTCATTTTATCATTGTAATGGAAGGAACAACACCTAATGAGTCGAGTCAGAGATCAAATACCACAGATCTGGCTCTGATGGTTAATTGCTGGAAAAAATTGTATGGATTGTTTTAACTCACTGAGCCAGATGCTATTAATACAATGCTTGAAATACAATTGGCACTCTCCTTGTAAATCCTTGTTATGTAAATCAACTTAAATTACATGGAAACAACGCTTCCTTATATTTGACTTTGATAACGACCATGAACATTACTAGTTTCTAATAATCTTTAATGCATAATAACAATACAACAATATTCTTCATGCCACCCTCAAAAGTACAGGAGGCCTTCAGATTCATTAAAATTATGCTGAGATTCATTATATGAAACCATTTTTATCTTTTAAAAAAATTCTTCTGTTTTTTGAAAAGCGTACTCTCAATAATTCTTTTTAATCAGTCAATGATGTTATTATTCTTGATTTTGTTTGATGTGGAATACATGCTGCAGAAAAATAGCTATATAGTACATTTTGCAGGTAATTTAAAGACATACACAAAAAGGGTTTGGGGGTAATTTTTCTGTTGTTTTTTTGGTTTTTGATGGCTAGCCAGTTCAGGAATTGAAACTTGGACCTTGTTGCTATCAGGAGCATGCTCTAACCAACTGAGCTAATTGACCAGCCATTTTGGGGTGAATTTTTAAAATCTTTTATTTTATGTACAATTATCTTTGTAGTACTTTTTTTTTTTTTTTTTTTTTTTCAGTACAAACAAGATTTAAAAAATAGATTCAAGGGCTGAGCCCGTGGCGCATTTGGGAGACTGCGGCGCTGGGAGCGCAGTGACGCTCCCGCCGCGGGTTCGGATCCTATATAGGAATGGTCAGTGCACTCACTGGCTGAGTGCCGGTCACGAAAAAGACAAAAAAAAAAAAAAATAGATTCAAGAAGAAAATATATTTGATTTAGATTTATAGATATCTGTAAATTATTTTTTATATGAGTAATACCACAATTATTGTCAAGGCTTTACAATTTAACAATGATTGCATGTACTAATAGTAAAAATGGTGACCAGAGATTATAGATTAGCTTGAGGAATCACTGAACCCCAACAGTGTGAATAATTATTTTATAAAAAATAATTAAAATACTAGCTAACTAAAGCTTCCAAAGAAATTTCTATCTCCATTTTAAAAAATAAGAATAATAATAAATATGAGCTACATATTTCTGAAGTTCAATTTTATTTCCATTTTATCAGTGTTTTATGTTTATATGTTTGCCTCTTTACTATAGCCAATAGAAATTTATCTCAGAGAAAACCAATTATAGGATTTCAGGAATGTTAAGGTCAATAATAGAAGGAGCACTGAAAATGATGATACCTCTTATAATGGCATTTTACTTATCTGTAAATATTAAACTCTATTATTTTATTCTAATAATTATGTAATTAAAAAAAAAAAACATGAGCATGAGAATCTAGCTTAGCCAGGAGTTTTTAATCTAAATTTTTCTGAATCTGGTGGAGGACACAGTGTCCTCTACCCTCTGTTCCATTTTCAGTTCTTTTCTACTCTCCATTACAATTTAAAGGAGTGTGGAAAGACAAAGTTAAGAGAGGAAATATCTCATTCATTTGTTGACAAATAATTTAAAGAGCCTATTAAAAGTAAAACACTTTGAAAACATTGGAAATTCAAAGGTAAATAAGTTTCAATATCTGCCCTAAAGAAACTTTTAATATACTAAGTTAAAGCCTAAACTATCCTTATTGACAAGTAATTTTAAAATACCCATTAAAATATTCAGTATGATTGGTATTCTTCTAAAATATTTTTATGGTCTTGTAATCAAATATAAGCTAATAAAATATTACCTAATGTCTGTTTAGTGGACAACTTTTTGGGTGTGTTATTAGGTCTAAATTAATAATAAGTGTTTTAGATCACATAGGTACTGAAATAAAGAAATTTAAACCATTTTATCCACTGAAGGATTTATCTGAACTTTACATATGCTAATATCAATCTCCAAGGAGAGATATGGGATGGATCAGTATATAATATGGCATTTTCTAAATTCATTAGAACATAGAATTATTTTGATGAATACTATCAGATCGATATCAAATATAACACACTTTGGGAAATACTGGCTTCCTATGACATTTGAATGATTTGAAAGCAAAAAAAAAAATTCCATATTTATGAAGACTGCCTCTTTTATTCTTTGTAAATATTTATGAATCTATTCACAGAAAAATATGTTATAGAAACATTAAAATAAATCACTGTATTATAGTCAGGCTAATTAATATCAACCAACAAAAGATGCAAATAACAATCACAGTGAAATCATACAACATAGTTTATATATTACAACATAATGTGATTAGCTTTATGATCTGTCATATGAGGTTTCCAATGTCACCCAAGTGGGGAAAAGGGATGTAGGAAGCAGGCTGAAATTAACTCCTTCAGCCTGAAATTATTTGCATTTCATCAGCCACAACTAATGTACACGGCAAGGGAGGTTGGGAAATACAGAACAATACATGGTTAATAGTGAGCTTCCTGAGCTTCTCAGGACCGGACTATTGCCTCACAATAATATTGAACAAATATTTAAAAGAAAAAGGAGAATTTTCAGAAGATATGCCTTTTAAGTGCGAGAAGGGGAAGACTATGCCTTCTAATGGCTAGTACGTGATGTCAATTAAATCATGTCCAAACTGTCAGTATTTGTATTGGCCAGTTCACTAACCTGTCTGGTAAAAAGCTTATGTTAACCTAAGCTTTTAAAATCATCTCACACACACACACACACACACACACACACACACACACACAAAATTTTTAATAAAAAAAAGTGATCTGACGAGTTATCCATATGAAGCTATATGAGATTATTTTTAAAAACTCATGGAAAGGTTTGTATTATTTTTCAATTATATTTTTCCACTAACTTTTTGAAGTATTCTTGTATCTGTATATGTCCATATGCATATACATGTGTATAAGAGTATATTTACATATGTACACACACATACACACGTATATAGAGAGTTATGTATGTAATTACAGCCAATATTAATTATAAAGAAAACAAGTATTCTGTTATGTTACAGCCTTGGTCCTGTTAATATTAAGTGTGTAATTGATTATGCAGATTTGCATTCAATTTTTCTGGTATATCTCTGAAAGTTTGGGAGTTTACATACTTCCTCAAAAGGGCTAGTTTAGATAATATCATTCTGGTCATACACATAGTGGTCAGATAGTACCCATTTCCTGGATTAATAGTGCCTAAAAAAGAGCTTGACACAATCAGTCCCCAAAAAACTTTCTGGTAAGAATGAAAGAAAAAGCACATCTTATTTTAATTGAATGTAATATAAAGACCTAACTGAGGTGCAATGTTACTATAATTTTGCTCTGTGTGTGAGGATGTTTTTAGATCCAAAGAATGGGAACATTCATGAACCAAAAATCTATCTCTGCTGAGTTATTCAAGGTGAGAAATGCAATGCAGACTATCTATTCCTACCTATATTATTCTTTAGCTAAAAAAGGGATTTCTTTTATATTTCAAAAACATATGTTTAGGATCACTGGAAAGAGAAAAGATAATATCAGCCAGTGAAAGATATTGTATAGCTCTGAAACTTATTTAAGCACCTTTGAGTGATTGCCATGTTACTACATCATAGAATTGTAACTTGCCATTGATAATAATATAAAAGCTAAAGTAATGACAGTTTAAGTCAGAAGAATAAAAACATCACCACAAACTCTCTTCTGTGGTTGACTTAAATATTCATCCAATAATCAGAAATTAAATATATTTTACTGTTGATGTTAATTATATATGTTTTATATACAGTAAATAATATAGTTATATTAATATGGTACACTATTGTGCTTGAGCAGCTACCCATTCCCAAAGGATTGAGATAGAAATGTGCATTACATGCATTTTTTTTTTCTTAGTCCATTTTATGTATTTAAAGGTGCAGTATTGATTAGAAAATCCCTTGGGAAATACTTCTCTCTTATGAGACTTCAAGTAATTTTTGCTTATCTCCTCCCTCTGTATAGATAGAAAAACAAAGCAAGAGAAAGCTCACAAGGAACAAATAAATTATGGATCACTTTCCAGAGCTACATCCGCCATTAGATTAACAATCGACCTGGAAAAGACAAAGCACATGTGTCTGTCTTCACCAGGGGATGAAAAATGAAATAACAGTCTGTACATGTTCCCAATCTTTACTGTGACTAGAGTGTCCTAAGTGTTCACTGAAGTCAAGAATGTTTGCAATATACTGCAACACAATGCATTCATGAAGAGAGAAGTGTAATTGAAACCTACATGATTATCCAATTTTTGAGACTTCGGACCCCTTTTATAGTCTTAAATATTATTGAGAACTCAAGGAGCTTTTGTTTGTGTGGGCTATTTCTATCTACCAATATTTAAATATTATAAATTAAAACAAAAAATTAAAACATATGAATTTACTAACTTGTTAAAAAATAGTCATAAAAGCTCATTACATGTAGCCGTAAATAGTACATTATTTTTTAAAAACTACACTTTCCAAAAAAATTAGGAGACTCATTGTTTTACATTTTGTAGATACTTTTAATGCCTGCCTTAGTAGAATATGCTGGATTCTTATATTTGCTTCTGCATTGAATTGATGTGATATCACATATGACATCATGTTTCACATAGCCTGTTGAAAACTACAGTCTATATTTGTAAGAGAATGCAAGAGAAAATGTGAATACATCTTATTATTATTATAAAAATAGTTTTGATATGGCAGACACCCTGAAAGGATCAAGTCTGAGAATACTCTGCCAGAAAATCAGGTTGATTTTTTATCAGACTCATGAATCCTGGGAAACTTAAAATTTTGATATCAGAGAAAATGTTAATTTAGCAGTATATCTCAGTATAGGTTTAGGGGAAAATGAGGACAGTAATAAAATTCTGGCTATATACCATTCCACCGTTTACTTTCTTCCAGTAGTGCTCCAAAGGCAATAGGTCAGCTATGAAAATTATGACCGTTACTGTTTCTTGAAATCTTACTGTGTGCCAGTCACTCTGCTAAATGTTTTACCTTCTCTATCTCATTTAAATTTTACAACTTATGCGTGGCATAAGTGTTATTATTGTCCCCAAATTCAATATGAGAAAATTATCACACAGACTAATTTGTTTCTGTGACTTATAACAAAATGCATGGAATTGGGTGATTTATAATGAAAATGAAATTTATTGCTTACAGTTTCTAAGACTGGGAAGTCCAAAGTCCGGGGAATACATCTGGTGAGAGCCTTGGTGGTGGCAACCAGTGATGGCAGAGTAACACATTGTGAAAATGGTGGAGCAGAGAGTGAGAAAAACCTCCTCATGCACTGTCCTTTTAAAGCCCTCAGAACCACGCCCCTGACCACCATTATTAATCTATTCACTGTAGCATGGTCCTACAATCTAATCACCTCTTCAAGGCCCCACCTTTCAATGACCATAGTAGGATTTCCCACCCTCAATAGTTACAGTGGGGATTTAAGCGTCAATGAGGTTAGGGTGTGGGAGGGAGTGGGGGTACAGCACATTACCATGGTTAAAAAATAAGTGTTATAGCTATGATTTGCCTCCGATTATCCTGAATGCAGAAAATGGAGTTTATCTCTGTTTGTCATAATCTCTCACCAGTCCCCCCAAAACTGTAGGATCTAGAAACTTAGTAATCAGAATAAATATACACAAGTATATTATTATTTTATTTATGCATTAAGCTAATAAATGCCCCAAATGAAAATTTGCCTGTGTCCTCAAATACCAACATCTCCACCATCAGGTAATATATTCCTCTGTGCTGAGTGTATTCTTACTAAATTTATATATGTACAATATTATAGCAGCAAATTTAAAAATACATACATTTGAATCATATGTTCAAATCATAAATTTTGCTGCTAAGATCTAAATAAAACTGTTGAAGAACAAAATATGTATTGCAAAAAAATAAATGAAAACATATTACCTCTGTGGGTGAGGAGGAGAGAGCTCCAAAGGTAAAAGTTTTATTTCATAAGCAGAGTGACTGACACATAGGTATTTACTTTATTTTAACTAATATACCTATATATAGTGTTTTATTGGCATTATTATTTCATAAACACTAAGGAGTTATATTCCCACTGAAAACAATAAAAAAAACCTAAAACTTGCATAATGATATTTGTATTTCTTCAATAACTTGTAACCTGGAAAATAGTTTATGCTTTGTAAAAATGCTGATGTGTAATTCGTATTTTAAAAAGCAAGAAAATAGACTCTCAGATTTGGAAGAGTGATTGAATGGATTAAGTGGTTTTTAGAGAAAAACACAGCTGAGAAATTTCATCAGTGCAACAAATCATGGTAGAATCCTACTGACTCTGTTGTCTGCAGAATGTGGTAAAATTAAATAATAAATGTATTCATAAGGATAGAGAAGGAAATACTTCAAGAAACTTTGCAAACAATCTGGACTCAGAGTAGTTGTCAGATTCAAACACATTCAAATTCAGGACTCTAGAGCAGAATTTTGTAGGAGCTAAAGGTGGGCAGTCATGTTCATTAAAGATGCTAAGAACTTTGTAATCAACCTCAAACATAGTATGTAACTGACACAATTGAAAATCAGACACCACACTACATGACTTGGCTGTTTTCATAAGTTTCAATGACACTTTCAGGAACCAACAATATTAAATTGAGAGTTATTGATATATAGCATATGTCAATCTTATGTTAATGTTTACATGTGGGCTTTGCTAATACAAATCAGTTTTTTTGTGCATAAACACTGATATGTTTCTTAAAAGCTTTATCCTCTGGGCATGAAATTTATATTCCTTAATGCACAACTATAATTATAAATATAGCTGTCAACTACTAAGTTTTATTTCATGTGACTTGAATTTAGTTCTTGCCACTTCTGCCACTGTTCAGTAATATTTGGTGTTCTCTAGAACTATAATGCATAATTAACTGATAAAGATAGTATCTATTAAAATATGAGTACTGTAAATTACTTACAAAATAATAATACAGTGTATCAAACAACCTGGAGCCATTTAAAATGTATATGCGTTACTAGATAGAAATAACTTCATGTGCTAAAAGAAAAAAATGTATGTACACTATGTATAAACACCAATTAAGTCATAAATAAGTTGGAATACATTTTCCTCTAAATCAGAACAATGTACAGATACATGGCTAGATGAGCAAAATAGAAGACGTTTTTATTCACTAGACATATATTTATAAGATTAAATATGACTTAAGTTCAATAAGCAAATATTCTTACAAATCAATCTTTTGTGGTCCTCAGTGAATGCAAAGCCTCAGGTTGTACTTAATAGACTGTGCAGGTGTCCTTAGTTAAAAAAAAAAAGCTTGGAGAAATTTTTATATTTAAATAAATTAGCTTTTACTTTATAGATGTTCTTAGAATTTAAGCATTTTAAGCAGCAGTGGTTTGGCTTTCCAAAGTATCAAGATTTCAGTACTATTGCTTGTCTTTCAAAGAGCATGTGCATTTATTGAATTATGTAAGATATAATTAGGCTGAGTAAATTAACTGTGCAAACCAATACAACTGGACATCGGAGCGCTGCAGGTGAGGACTACATGGGCTTAGGGCTGGGCATATTGGAACAAGGCAGAAGCAAAGGAAACTAGGAGAACAGATGTGCATGTATATGTGGAAGTTCCCTAGGCTCAGGCCTTGGTTAAACCCCACTGCACTCCAGATGTCAAACTCCTGCACCCATTAGGTGTGGATTGATAAAGTAAGGGAGATGAATCTCTGAGATTCCTCACACCCCCAGACCTGTAATGTGAAAAAAAAAAAAAAAAAAAAAAAAATGGAATTGTGATTTAAATCATTACACTGAAATTTTCCTAAAACCTTAAATTAATTCATTTTAAAGTATAGAAATAGGCCTTAAAATTGACAGTATAAAAACTAACATGTAAGACCTCTGTATAGGATTATTTTGACAAAAATTAGTTTAGAAAAAAATATATTTTCCAAAATCTGGGGCACTTGATTGTTTTGTTACTAAAAATCTTTACATAAACTAAACTCCCACAAAGAATAAAATTTAATTTTCCTTAGTGAACTCTAATAAAAATAGCAGAGTAAGTTGGATTCTTCAAAAAGTTCCTTTTATTTCTTAATAAACACCTACATTACGTGGGAAATATATCCAACATAATTTATGTATCAAAGAGGTTAAAATTCCCATTTACAATTATTATTAGTTATATGAAACATTTATTGAATTACATTAAAGAAACTACTAATTGCAGTTAGGCGGAATAAAGTAGAATGTTGGCATAATATCACAAAGCGGCTCAGGTATACTGTAAAGGTCCCATATAATTTGCTTTATGAAAATTGCACAACTTCACAAATTGATCTCCTGCTAGAGATATGAGGGGCATCGAGTTTTGGTTGTAAAAGTTTCTGATAATTTTATTTTAAATTTTTATGTGTTTTTATTCCTAAGGTCTGGGAATTGGGAACATGTTCTATGTTTTTTATGAAGATGGAATCAAAGTGATACAGCCTGTAGAATGTGAATTTCAGAGGCACATTAAACCTAGTGAAAAGCTCCTTGGATTTCAGGTAAGTATCTAAAAAATTACTTTGCCGTTGCATATAGCAATTTGGTAAGCAGAATTATATATTGGAAATATAATGAAACCTATACACATATATAATGTGGTGGAAGGAAAATTTTAAACATATAGTATTGGCTGTTACTCTATGCAGGTTTTATATCTTAGAAGAAAAATAAAATAACATATTGTGTATTCCTTTCTTTCTTTCTTTTTTTTTTTTTCCTTTGTGGCTGGGCCAGCATGGGGTTCTGAACCCATGACCTTGGTGTTACAAGGCTGCACTCTGACCAGCTGAGCTAACTTGCCAGCCCATATTTTGTATATTCCTAAGTACTTGTTTGTAATTAAAATGGTTCATAGAAGTGAAATACTGACAATGAACACAGCATGCCATAACTTCACCTTCTCTTTAATTTAGAATGCATTGTAGGCAATGGTTACTTTAATAAAGTGAAGGAAAATAGCGTATAAATAATCTGGTGGGAAGCTTGGGTATATTAGATACTTTGAAAATATTTATTCCCTTTATTTTTCATCGCATTTTTCATAAGGTCTCAATGGAATAGACAAATTAGGTTTATATGGGAAAATATCAACCCATTTATTTATCTATTTATATTTCTCCTTTCCCAGAAGGATTTTGATCTGTAAAATTTTGGTACTGCATTCAGAAAATCAAAAAACCTATGACAAAATGTGTACTGGTTAAGCATGTTAGGGACTGTCTCTTAATTTTTGCAAGAAGATAATAAATTATAAGAACTTTTTATATTGTCATGGCTATAAATATCTCCAGATAAATATGTATATACCAAAATATGTTAAAATAAAGGTATTTATGTTTCCTGTGTGTTCCCACACAAGTTCAGACACACACCAAACAGCCAAAATAAGATGTTATAAGAAGCACCTTATCAAAGAACTCACTTCTGACACTCATATTTAAAGTTGCCATTACCATGGTATATGAATCAAATAGATATTTAATGCCAATGTCATAGCATAGATTTTTACTTTCAACTCCTCATTCCAGCCTACCAATAGCCAATGTTGCTGTCATATATTGATGTATGGAGACCACAATTTACACTTTTAAGCCATATCCTAGAATGAAAAGAAAAAAATTTTTGAGAGTGAGAAAAGATACTATAGCTTCCTCTTAGATATTCTGTAGGACAAAGTAATCTGCTGTCTTCTTATTTAAATAAAGAAAATAATTTAACTCAAGATGCCCATGATCATTTAAAACAAATGAAACTATTTTTAATTTAAAATATTTCAATCGTAGGCTAAATTACTAAATAGAATTATCACCATATTTACTGCTTGACTACAAATACAAAAACATTTTAAATTGCTCATGCAATTTTATTTTCTTTTATGATTACATTATTAATTAAATCCATTGTTAAATAAGGTTTAATTATGTGCATATGTGCATGTGATAAATAACCACATAAATAAAAACATAAATTCTTGCTTCTGATAAAGCAAATCATTTAATTTTATACCACATTCATATTTTTACAACAACATTCTGAAAGGGAAATCTAGACTAACATGCAGATACAAGAAATGTGATGTCAAAATGATTATTTAAATCAGAGCAAAACCATCTTACAGGAGAGCATTTCTCTCTGATTCCTACAGGACTAGCAGGTTTGTAGCCACCTGACAAAGGTGTCTTAGTTATATGAAAGAATTTGGAACTTCAGTTACTAACACTTATAATAAGACAACCTGTGAAATCCATACTCTTTATCCCAAAACTGTCACATCATGAATTCGATTTGCAAATTTACAAAGAATGTTCTTTCTGCTGTTATTTCGAGGTATCAATAAACTGTTCAGTGCTGTATGACCCAAGCCTAAAAGAACATGCTTTTCTAGAACATCTTTTGAAGTCTCTGGATGAGTTAATTTAACCACTGGGAATCTAAATGTGAAAAAACAAGCACAAATTCGATGTGGCAGTTTTACAACGTGTCTGGGAAACAGGGATGTGAACTCTACTTACCTGAATTTCTATTTGAAGCCCTAGACTATTTAACCAGATGTCCTTCTAAAACAACTGAAGTAAAAACTATGTAGAATTATGTATATTTCTTTATTTTTCTTTCTCTCTCTCTTTTTGTATGCATATATAGACAAATAAAGGTACATAATATACATGATATGTATATATAGAGAGAAATTATATATCTGAATTATATGCAATTTTCTACAAAAAATTAAAAATTGAAGAGGAGATGGAAACCAAACACCAACGATGACAGCTTTAACTCATTTCATTGAACCAGAGAACCTTTACTCACAAGCATACATCAACAGTGACAAAGCAGGGCTAACTACTCATCAAGAACTAATTTACTACATCAGATTTCCCAAGTCACTGTCCTTGGAAATCTACAATTGTCTCCAATCTAAGTGTGGGTTTATTCTAGGAATGAATACTGCAAAATGAAAATTAATGTAAGGATAGAAAGTTTGCATTCTTATATTAAACAAAAGTTTCCAAAAGTTTCTATACTCTTATTGAAGAGTAATCAAAAAGAGTAAGAAAAAACAGGTTTGCATTTTTAAGAAGGAAGTAACTATCAAATATTGTCTTGTAATTTAATGTGTGACATTTTAATGCATTGGATATTAAATTTAAAATACATTTCAATTGACATATATATATATATATACGAATATATTTTTTAGAGCATCAAAAATAATATAGAGAAGCATGAGTTACTAAAACTAATTCTCATTTATAGTTTTTAAATACTGAATATATAGGCAATTGCTTATGCCAAAAAAGAAAGTCACTTGTCTTATGTAATAACTATATGCCACATATATGAAATAAAGTCTAGGGTAGATAAACTCTTATTTTATATTGCTCTGTTATTTTTCATTCCTTAATGTAAGAAGAGCTTAATTAGAATAAGTATACACAGACACTTCATGTATACACAAGTATACAGCAATAGAATAAGCAGCACAATGATTATGTTATGCTTTGAGAATAAATGTTGAACTAAATAACCATTTTTACTTGAGGTTATTTTGTTTTCTATGTTTAACCACAAGAGAAATGGCAATTCAGAGTTTAGAAGCTATTTGGTGCTACATTTTACTAGATATAAATCTCTAATTATAAAATAATTTCATGAGAAAGTTGTTGAGTATTATGCAGGAAGAAAATATTTCTCTAGGAAACAAAATCAATAGTATTTCTATTTGTATCTCTATATCAACTTGAAAGATTTATTTTAAGTAATTGGCTCACACATTTGTGGGTAGGGTGTTAAGTCCAAAATCTTAGGGCAGCAAGCAATTCAAATAAGTTGATGTTGCCATCTTGAGTTCAAAATCTGTAGCTTAATTCAGTTGTAAACTCAAAAAGGAATTGATGTTGTAGTGTTGAGTCTTAAATTTGTAGAGTAGACTGAAAACTTAATAGGACTTTTACGTCTAAGCCTTGAGGCAGCATTCTTTTTTGGAAACCTTAGTTCTTTGCTATTAAGGCTTTCAACTGATTGTGTGAGGCCCACACACATTATGGAGGGTGGACTTTTTTACCTATAGTTAACTGGTGTAAGTGTTAATCACCTCCATAAGCACCTTCACAACAACATCTAGACTAGTGTTCAATCAACCAAACAATTGGGCAGCACAGCCTCAGCAAGTTGACATAAAGTCAACTGTCACATCTTCCTATGTCTTGTATTCAAGGATTTGCTTTAATTAGTGTTTGTATTCCCAATATGTTCAGTACAGTGGCTTTCTCATGACAGATGGTCAAGAAACATTTGTTAAATGACTCAATAAAAATTCCATTGCTTAGATCATTGGCTATTTATTCTTTCATGCATTCTTTTAAGTTTAAAGATGGATACATATAATTCCCTCCCCACCTTAATATTTCTCCTTACTTTACAATTCCCACAAAACAGTGTTCTTCTTTCAATGCGTCTGTGAAAATTTTTTCATAGAATAATTTATCATTGAATTGTTTCAGGGTAAATATAACCTCATTGGTCTATTAATTTAAAATTACATGGTCAAAAGGTCCTGTGGGGATGCACTCTATAAGACAGTTTGAGTCTCTAGTATAGAAAAAAAAAAGCTAGTTTATCTGATTTCAAAGGATAAATCTTTTGAGTAAGAGTGGTAGAAATGAGTCTTTTTCATTAATTCCCATGAAAAAAGGATTAAACGTGGATATGATATTTTTCAAATTCACTGTCAATATTAAGAGAGTAGTAGTACAATTCCCAATATAACTCATTGATCAGTAAAGTTTAGATAAAAGCTGATATATTCAGAACACAGAATCTTCCATCAAACCTCTCAGATGATGCTGTTTGCTTGCTCTAAATAAAAATTCAATTTTGTTGTAATGTCAGATTACATTTGGTTTCAGCTTTTCTCAGTGAGTTTGTGAGGATTTATAAAACAGGCTTTTGGTTATTCTTTCATCTTTTTTTCTTTTTGTTATATAGATTTACTAGAGAGGATTCTTGCTATATCTACCCTAGTTGTACACAAGATTTCATCTTGTCACCTAGAGTATGAACTTCCAGCAAATACTATTTTATTCCAGACTTATGGATTTAGAACTGAAACAAGTTTGGAGATAATGTTTAAAATTACAGGCTCAAGGATGACAAGCTTTTCCAACATTACCAACTTTTTCACCTGTCTGGTTTTCACCTACTGTGTCATTCTTATTTATCATTCTTTTAATCTTTCATACTTTTTAATTCAGTCACCTTTTACATTTGCTTGTTATAGATCTAGCTGCTGTTCTTCACACATACTTATTACATATGTATTACTTATTCTTTAATGGGTACTGAAAAAGCTTTAAGGACAACAGCCTTGCCAGCCAGATCATCTGAATCAACCCTGGCAATCAATGGGGTCACATGTCACAGCCACATCACCCTCACATCCCATTGAATGTTTCACCTCCAAAGAAAAGGTAAATGCCTAGGTGATAGATATGCTAACTATTCTGATTGGATCATTATACAATATATGCATATATTAACACAACAAATTGTATCCCATAAACGTAATGAAAAAAAATTAAAATTAAAAAATAAAAGGGCTTTAAGGAAAATCAAAGACACAGAAAAGCTGTGTCTTATCATGCATAGGTCTTATATTGTGGAACCTCAAGGTTCTTGTCCTGGTTTTAATGCTAACTTAAACGAACTGCAGAACTGAACTCATTATGCTTTCTATAGGAAGTCTGATGTGAATCTCCTTTAAAATATCTGTTTTCTAGGTTTGGAATTTATACATACCAAAATTATTTTACCTTTATGAATGAATACTATTAGCACTCTATTAGAACAGAATTGGTGCATAGGAATGGGCTGTCCATAATGTCCAGAATACTTAAGTATCACGAAATTGAAACTGAGATTAGGAATGGGAAACTCAGCAGTGCACGTTTCCTCCTCTGCTGGTATTCCCTTTTACCTCAGGAGATACAGCTCCAGGGCATTCATCAATTCCCTTAGTAATACTTCCAATTTCCCTATTCAGCTTCTCATTTTGTTTCTAATCCAATTACTGTTTCTCCAAACTCAGTCCCCCAAAATACTTGTTAAGTCACCAGCCTCTTCAAATGATGCAGACATTTTATTTATTAAATGATAAAAATTTAAGCTTTTGTCCCTTTATGGTTACAGTGATATCCTGTAAAGAGCTTCCTAAACAGAGTAATGTAAACTACCTCTAACTATTCCTCAGAAGATTACTCTGTACATTTCAAAAGAAATAAATTTATGAAATTTGTCTTTGAAGTCCTAGATTTAAAGAGGACTTCCAATGTTTCATTAAAAATATCACACTGTTTTACAATTCTCACACTGCATTTCTATTAGACTTTAGTATGTAAGCCTAAAATTGGGGAAACGATGGTGGGAAAGCAATAGCATTATATGGGACTTATGTACCATTACTAATTGAGTCAAGTAACTTCATCTAAAACAGCGTATTAAGTCCTCTTCAAGAGATTACTGATAAGAACCAGCCAAGTTTTTATCTGAATGTGAGCAGAATGATGTATGTAACTCAGATAACCTATTGCCAACATTTTAAAACACTTTAATATAAATAATAATGACTAACTTACAAGCATTTAAAAGTGCATTCCACATAAGATATGTGATTAAGGGTATTTGGATTTTTCAATAGAAATTTCCTAAGGGTAAAACTGAATTGCTTAACTGATAGAAAAATTATCGATGTGGATGTTTGTCAACATCAAAAACTTTTCTTGAGATTTAAAAAAAATCACATAAATCTATCTTATATCTGTCTGAAACTACACTTACTCTATTTGTCTATTTTTATTTGCAAAAAAAAAAAAGCACTTTTTTGGCTTTTATTTTCAGTAATATATTTGCATGGTAAAAATAAAATAATGCAAAAGAGCTTATGATAAAAAGCAACCTTTGTGCATCCCGACCTCCAGTGTCAATTCATATAATCAATTACTACATTTAATCAGTTTAAATAATGTCCTTGGGAGTGATATTTCTTGAATTATCAGTATTAAATATTTTCTATTAGTGTTCCTGTGTAATATAGTTTTGTTTACACAGCTCCTAAGTTCTCTTCTTTCTAAATATATCAAAAAATGTGTAGTTATTTCAATGTTTTTTGTGGATTGGATTTAAAATTTCAATGATACTTAAATACTTAGTCCTTATTTTTCTCAACTTTTTAAATTGAATAATAATTGATTATACATATTCATGGTGTAGAGTTGAGTATCATTACCTGTGTGCAATGTGTGATTACCAATACTTAGCGAGTCTAAGGACCTGGAGTGAAGGGAAGTGCACACAGCCCAGCAGCCGCCAAGGTGGGCTGAGACCCATGTGGCACTGGGGCTCAACCTAAGGCCCCTGGGGGAAGGGATGCACACACAGCCCAGCAGCCACTGAGGTAAGCCAAGTCCCTGTGGCACCAGGACCTAGTCTAAGGCCCCAGGGGGAAGGGAAGTGCACACAGCCCAGTAGGCACTGAGGTGAGCTGACACCAGCACAGCACCAGGGGCTCAGTCTATGGCCATGAAAAGCTGGAACAATAAGACACCTGTTGTAATATAGACACTGCCGTACCTTCTGTCACCACAAGGACAGTTCACCACCACAGGAGCAGCCAGGGCCACTCTACAAGCAACCTGCCACTCACATGACTACATTGATATAAGAAGACTCACCAGTAGAGCCTGCAAATAAAGGAGGAAATTTTTATCCTCATAGCCAACCCCAGAGTAACAGAAGAAGCAAGTCCTCTATCAGATGACCAAACATCAACGAAATAATACTAGAACTACAAACAAACAAGAAGATATGACACCATCAAAGGAATACAGTAATGCTCAAATTCCAGATCTCATAGAACAGTGAATCTTTGAACTGTCTGTAAAGGAATTCTGAGCAATGATTTTAAGAAAGCTCAAAGAAATAAAAGAAGACTCAATTAGAGTACACAAGGAAACAAGAAAAAATATCCAGAATAAGAAGGAGGAAATTTACAAAGACATTAATACCTTAAAAAAGAGAGCTGCAGAACTCCTTGAAATGATAGATACACTCAAGGAAAAAAAAAAAAAAAAACAGAGAGCTTGAGCAGCAGGTTAGAGCAAGCATAAGAAAGAATTTCAGATCTCAAAGATGGTCTTTTTGAAATAACCCTGGCAGACAAAAAAAGGAAAAAGGAATTTAAAATAATGAATAAAATCTGAGAGATAGCAGACAACCACAAGTGCGATTAACATCCAAATTGTGGGTATTCCAAAAGGGGAGGAGAAAAGAAAAGGTATCAAAAACCTGTTCAACGAAATAGTAACAGAAAACTTCCCAGGTGTAGGGAGAGACACAGACCTTCAGATCCAGGAAGTTCAAAGGTCCCCAAACAGATTCAATCCAAAAAGATCCTCTCCAAGACACATTACAGTCCAATTTGCAAAGCTCAAATACAAAGGGAGAATTCTGAAAGCAGCAAGAGAAAAGGGTCAAGTCAACTATAAGGGAACCCATATCAGACTAACAGCAGACTTCTCGACTGAAACTCAACAGGCCAGAAGAAAGTGGAATGAAATATTCAAAACACTAAAACAAAAAAAAAAATTGCCAGCCAAGAATTCTTTACCTGGCAAGGTACTCCTTCAGAAGTGTGGGAGAAATAGTTTATTTCCCAGACACACAAAAATTGTGGGAGTTCACGACCACACAACTAGCCCTGCAAAAATTTCTCAAAGGAGTTCTGCAACTGGAATCTGAATAATGATGATCACTATTGTGGATACACAAGAAAGAGCAAAACCTGCTCTTAATGCAAAAATGTCAGTGAGAAAGAGAAAGAAGCTAAATCATGCCACCACAAATTTCCAACTAACATTGAAGAAGAGAAGTAAAAGAGGAAGTAATGATAAAAAGATATTTAAAACATCTAAACAAAAAAGCAATTGAATGACAGGAATTAAACAATACCTGTCAATAACTATCCTAAATGTGAAAGAATTAAACTCCGCATTCAAAAAGCACAGTTGACTGATTGGATTGAAAAGCTAGACCCAAGTGTATGCTGTCTTCAAAAGACCCCTCTCACATATAGAGACACACATAGACTAAAAGTGAAGGGATGGAAAAAGATAAACCATGCAAATGGAAACCAAAAACAAGCAGGAGTAGCTATTGTCATATCTGATAAAATAGGCTTTAAACCTAAAAACATAAAAAGAGACAAAGAAGGCCACTATATAATGATAAAAGAGTCTATCCAGCTAGAAGATGCAACATGTATGCACCCAGTACTGGAGCGCCCAGATCTATAAAGCAAACACTCTTAGACCTAAAGAAAGAAACAGGCCCTAATACATTAATAGTGGGTGACCTGAACACCCCTCTTTCAGTATGGGACAGATCTTTGAGGCAACAATTCAACAAAGAGACAGAGGTTTTAAACTACATTTTAGACTTACTGAACCTGGCAGATACATACAGAACATTTCACCCAACAACTATTCAATATACCTTCTTCTCATCAGCACATGGAACATTCTCCAGGATGGACCACATATTATGTCACAAATCTAGTCTCAGAAAATTTTAAAATATTGAAATCATTCCGAGTATCTTTTCAGACCACAATGGACTAAAACTGGAAATCAATAACAAGCAAAATCCTGTAAACCATACAAATACATGGAAACTAAACAATAGAGTCCTGAATGACATATGGGTCCAAGAAGAAATTAAACAGGATATCAAAACATTTCGTGAAACAAGTCAGGCACAGAAAGAGAAATACCACATGTTCTCACTTATTGGTGGGAGCTAAAAATTAATATATAAATTCTCTCTCTCTCACACACACACACACACACACACACACACACACACACAAAATGGGGGGGGGAGAAGATATAACAACCACAATTATTTGAAGTTGATACGACAAGCAAACAGAAAGGACATTGTTGGGGGGAGGGGGGAGGGAGAAGGGAGGGAGGTCTTGGTGATGGGGAGCAATAATCAGCTACAATGTATATCGACAAAATAAAATTAAAAAAAAAAAAAAACATTTCTTGAAACTAATGAAAATAAACATACGTCATACCAAAACCTGTGGGATACTGCAAAAGTAGTACTAAGAAGCAAATTTATTGCAATAAATGCTTATATCAAAAGAATGGAAAGACTTCAAATAAACGACCTTCACTATGCCTGAAAGAACTTGAAAAACAACAACAATCCAAACCTAAAGGTAGTAGACGGAAAGAAATAATTAAGATCAGAGCAGAATTAAATGAAATAGAGACCCCAAAAATGATAGAAAAGATCAATGAAAAAAAGTTGGTTTTTCAAGAAGACAAATAAAATAGACAAATCATTAGCTAGGTTAACAAAAAAAGGAAAAGACACAAATAACAACAATCAGAAATGAAAAGGGAGACATTACAACCAATACCACAGACATATGAAGAATCATTTGAGACTATTGTAAACAACAGTATGATAACAAATATGAAAACCTGGAAGATATAGATAAGTTTCTGGACACATACAAACTACCCAGACCGATCAGAAAAGAGAGAGAATATCTGAACAGACCAATAGCAAGCAATGAGATTGAAGTCATAATCAGCAAGCAGTCTTCCAACAAAGAAAAGCCCAGGTCCAGATGGCTTTACAACTGAATTCTACCAAACTTTTAAAGAAGAATTAATACCAATTCTCCTCAAACTATTCCAAAAAATTGAAACAGAAGCCATACTATGAAGCCAACATAACACTGATATCAAAACCAGATAAAGACAAAACAAAAAAAAGAAAATTACAGGCCAATATCCTTGATGAAGATACATGCAAAAATCCTCAACAAAGTATTAGCAATCAGAATACAGCAACACATCAAAAAATTATACACCGTGATCAAGTGGGATTGATTCCAGTGATGCAACATACATTGGGGAAAATACTGCCTCTTCAATAAGCAGTGCTGGGAAAATTGGATATCCATATACAGAAGAATGAAACTAGACATGTACGTCTCACCATATACTAAAATCAACTCAAAATGGAGTAAAGACTTAAGTATAAGACTATGTAAAAATTACTATGTAAAATTACTACGGGAAAATATAGGCGAACCACTTCAGCAACTAGGTCTGGGCAAAGACTTTATGAACATGAGCCCAAAAGCACAAGCAACAAAAGAAAAAAATAAACAAATGTGACTTTATCAAACTAAAAAGCTTCTGCACAGCAAAGGAGACAATCAGCAGAGCGAAACAACAACCGACTGAGTGGGAGAATATTTTTGTTAACTATGCATCTGACAAGAGATTAATATCCATAATATACAAGGAACACAAGCAATTACATAGTTAAAAAACAAAATAACCCAATTAAAAAATGGGCAAAGGAACTGAATAGACATTTTCAAAGGAAGACATACAAATGGCCAACAGGTATGTGGAAAAATGCTCAACATCACTAGTCATCAGGGAAATGCTAATTAAAACCACACTGAGATATCATCTCACCCCAGTTAGACCGGCTGTAATCAAAAAGATGGTGAATAACAAATGTTGGCGAGGGTATGGAGAGAAGTGAACACTCCTGTACTGTTGATGGGACTGTAAATTGGTACAATCACTATGGAAAACAGTATGGAGGTTTCTCAAACAACTACAGATAGATCTTCCATAGGATCTAGCAATTCCAATTCTGGGTGTATACCCAAAGGAATGGAAATCTTCAGGTTTAAGGGATACCTGTACTCCCATGTTCATTGCAGCTCTGTTCACCATAGCCAAGATATGGGACCAACTTTAATATCCATCAAAAATGGGAGAGACTCTTTTCTGTAGAAGTGTTCTGTGTTGACAGTAGGGTTGGGCATTTGAAATTTGGACCTGGATGAGTGTCATAGTGCAGACTTCTTTTGACTTCTGCAACTGTATTCAGTCTTGGAGTTGTCTGAGGGTGCCTTTGGAGTTTAGGCCATGGGGCCCCCAACAGACTCTGGTTGGGGTGGGTGTCTCTAGGGAGGTCTGTTATGGCTGTGGGCCTGTTCTGGAGAGGCCTTCTTTGCAGGGTCAAAGCCCTGTCCATTTCACTGTCAGTCAGTGAGCAGGTGTACACTAGGACAACACGTCCTGGAAGCTCTGTAGAGAGCCACTGGAACAAATGTTGAAAGTGAAGCAAGCCAGCATGGATGTCACAGGACCCAGCAGCTCTCTAGAGGTAGCTTTGGGGAGGGAAAGCTGCTACTCAATCAGCTCTTGGTCTGGGAGTATGTGTACGTGGGTACTGCAGGGCCAGGCAGCTCTGCAGGTGGCTGTCTGATCAGCTGCTGTGCCTGGTGCAAGCCTGAATGCACGTGTGTAGCCAAGACCAGCAGCTCTGTAGAGGCCTACCATAGAGAGTCAAAGCCCATGCCAGGTACATTGTCAGTCTGAGAGCAGGTACACACTGGCACAGCAGGTCCTAGCGGCTCTGTAGAGGGCCGTCAGTTAAGCTGTTGAGCCTGTAGCAAACCTTCTCCCTACCTGATTTGAGCTCATCCTTGTGGCACGGCAGAGGCTGGATGTTCTGCTCCGCTCTCTGTTTCCATTCCCTTCTTCTGCACTTCCCAATCATCTCATCACTATCCTGGTGCTCTGCAGTGTATTTCCTCAGTTGTTTTGGTCAAATATATTTGTTTGTTGTTTTGGTCTCTTTTTGTGTGGGAGACCAGTACTAGACCTCTCTAGTCATCCACCTTGCAGAAAATTTCTTTCAAAATTTTCATGTAGGTGTAATTTTTTGAGCACTTGGTTGATTTCTAATTGTTCACTTTTTATTGCTAAGCAATCACGATCATTCTCAAAATGTCAATTTAACAATGAAGGCATTTATTGCTTTAATTCCTTTTCCATATTTCATATAGGTCAGAAGTCAACAGGAAGTTATACTAGAATTTAATGATATAGAGACCTGGAATTTATGTTTCTGGCCATATTTTAAAATAAATATTTTATAGTGAGTAACATAATGTGTCTTTGCTGTAGTTTATAGATGGGAAATATATTTGGTCCTGTTTAATACTGACTCTCATATTATCACTCATAAACTTTTTCTATTTTAAAATTTAATTGTACATATTTGTGGTGTACCATGTGTTGTTTCCATACATGCATATACTTAGGGTAAATAGCATATCCATCACTTGAACGTTTATCTTTTTTTCTTTTTTTTTTTTTTATTTTGTGGTGATTACAGTCAACATGCTCTTGCTCATGCACTTTTTAAATAAAGTTTGTTGACTTGTTAATCCACAAATCTTTATTGGGATTTTGCTTTGTGTCAGATATTGTGGTAGATAGGTACTGGAGAGAAAAAAGAATGTACTAGATCTATCAATTATAAGCACAACCAAGTTTAATGGTTGCTCTTACATATAAATATACAATGAGGGCCCAAAGGAGGAAATAGTACTACTGAATTTCTCCTAACTTAAATGTCTTTCAAAAGGAAACTGGCTATCTTAAAGATACGCGAGGGTGAAAAGGAGATGAAATTGGCATGTGGCTGCATGTGTCATCCTATTTTAAATCTCAACTGTACAGCTTTAAAGAAGATGTAACATATGACATATGAAGTGGCACAACTACTGACAGCGTAACTAAGGTGGAACTGGATCTATTTGCTGGCTCTCTAGTAATTGCTATTCCTTCCATCCTGAAAAAAATAGCAACAATCAGTTCTGCCTCATCTCTACTTTAAGACTAAATATTTACACCTTATGATAGAAATAGAAGACAATGAAATTACTAGTTTTAAAAATCTGTATATCTAGTATTATTTTCATTAAAAAATAGTTAATTCTTTAATCTGTAACTTTCAACATGTTTATCTACCACAAAATTTTATCTTTTATCTGACAGCTCACTTTTGAAATTATTTGAAAAATTAAAAGATGGAATTAAATAATGATCATATAATCTCTATACATTTTTAAAGATTTGTGTTGGACCAAATCACAGAGTCAGTTTTGATGAATTCCCACTCAATATTGTTTTCATATTACCACCCTGAGGAATTTTTCTGAAATGGATGGTGTGACTGGACTCCTATTTAATTTGCCAGTAAAAATCAGTCAAAACCAAATGTAATTCTTTAAAAAAACATAATAATAAATACATGTATAGTTTTAAAGAAAGTGGGCAAAGGAAATGTGTCTTTTTTCTGTACATTTCCACCTAAAATGAAGGTAGTTGCAAGCAAAATTTTTCTTTTAAAGTAACACTTATTTCTAAAAATTTACAAAGATGATTTTAAAAATAGATTTTTTTCATGGTTTTTCTCTAATTGATAAAAACATAGCAAAAAAGTATATAAATTATTTGCTCATTTTCCTTTCATCACATAACTGTGAAAAGTAAAATGCTAGGTTATTTGTAATAATAATTAACAAATGCATCATATAAATTATGTTGAAATTATTTTTAAGGAATGTTGACCTAAAAGGTTAACTGTAATGTTACTCTTTGTAGTCATTGTATGTGTAACAAATTTATGTGTGAATTATAATAAAGTTTAAAAATAGAAATGCACATAATTATCTCTGTAAACAGATTTATAATTTTCTGAGGACAAATCTGTTACACTTTAGAGTAATTTTTTTCAATGAATAGCAGTCTTTCAAAAACTATTAAGCTTGTCTTCTACATAAGGCATTTCTATGCTGGACAATATGGGAAGATGAAAGAACCCGATCAAAATGACACGGCACCATCTGCATTGTGAAATTATGGGTCACAGAAAAAAAGTTCAATTCTTAAGTGACATTACACTACTGAACCAAGTGTAGATAATGTAACAATCATAAAAATCAACTCAATATATGCTTCCATGTCAACATATTTTTAGTTACAAGAGAGTGAAATATTCACAGAAATATTAGAGAAGGTCTATATATGCATATCTGGAAAGGTAATCAATAAAACCTGTCTTGCTCCTCAGCTAAGGTCCCCCAAAAGAGAAAGTGCTAAAATGTGTGTTATCAGGACTCATGTATCATTACTAAAAGATAGATAAACATTTAAAGTGTGAGGGGAGCTTATATCTGACGTTCCATCGTGTTCCAATTGTTTGACCTGTTTGCCTTAAAAGTTTGTTTCCCTTTCCTCTTATGGATTTGTAATGATGAGAAATAATTTAATTTACTTCACAATAATATAAGAAATTCAAGGCATGAAGCTAAATTAAATCAACTAAAGTTCATTTAGAATGTCTTTTAAAAACTAGAAGTTTTGTTTCAACACACTTCACTCCTATATTTTCTGATTATATTAATAAAGCAAATACAGATTTTGAAATAAATAATATCTATGAAACAGTTGATTGGTCAGGCCAAGGAAATGAATTCTGCAAGGTATAGCTGAAGTAAAAAAAAAAAAAAATCTGAATTTCAGTTCTTAGGGCCAAGTTTTAAAAGCTGCATTAAAAAAAACTCTCAAATTATCCTTATTTTCAATGTTTAAGTAAAAGGCTGGATACCCAGCTGTCAGAAAAATTGTATAGGAAGATGTGTACTTTGATCATTAAAACAAATATTTTATTGATCTTTTTAATCATAATAATTTATTAATCAAAAGTTGTAATAGATGACTGGGCAAACATTCTCTCCTACTACTTAAGGAAACTAGAGAATACAACATATTTGGAAGGAATAATAAAAAAGAAAAAAGAAAAAGAAGGGAATAAAGCCTATCTTCCACAGTGATTGTGATATTCATTAGTGTTCATAGTGATCCCATCATTATAATGAGCTTTTCATTATTTGAAGAAAAATTATGTGCTTACAGCAGCAGCTGTGTGCGTGTGTGTGTGTGTGTGTGAGTGTGTGTGTGTGGTGTCAGTTAATTTCATATGCGATGTATTAGTGAAATAGTTTAATCTTTTTTTTTTCTTACTAACCAACTTACTAATTGTGCTTTGTGAAATAAATTAAGAAAAGAATATCTTTGCTCCTATGCAAATCAAATGATTACTTTGGGGAACAAAATTAAACACACCCCATTCTTTAATTCCAGCTATCCACACTAGTTTTTAATCAAGTTAATGCACCATAAACCTTCAGGGTCCATATAATGTACATTTATTGATATCCACCATAATTGTTCAGTTCCTTTAGTGCTTCATTGTTAGCTTTAAATTCAATCATGTCTTTGTCAAGTTTATTTACTGTTTTTTTAACATAACTTGAGACTTTTGGTCTTGATAATTCATTTGGTCTAACCACTATTCAAATTTATGCCTTTCCCAACAGACATTAAGTGCCTGCTCCTCTGATTGTTAGTGCCCACTGGCCCCTGGACCAACCCCTAGCCAGTGTATTCAACTCCTTTACAAGACCAGGCGAGAACCAGGATACTAGTCGTCTAGATTTGCACTTACAAAATGTCTAGAGTTTTCGTCTGACATGTTTTGTAGGCATTTGAAATTTATCACTCAAATGTTGTTTTGTTTTTTTAATCAACTTTTTTTTACCTACTTCAATATTTTCCAATCTGGCATAATATCTTGCATTTAGTCAGAATTGAAATAATTCCAATAACTTTGATTTTTTTTCTTTTATGAAAAAAATCGACAAAATTTTAATTTATCCCTTCAATTTTCAGATAAGGAAATGAGAAAGGTCAAGGGTTTTTTGTTCAGTCACAGAACTGCCAAATGACATATAGAGGGAAAAAGAAATCTTCTTGCCTTATGCACAACCGTGAGTTAAAGTAATCTCTAAAACACTTAAACATGTACAGCAAACTTTCTTCCAGACCATTTGGGAAGATTTTAAATGTAGCCCATTGAGAATTTTCTATAGAAAAATAACAGGTAATATGTAGTGATCGGTTGACCCTCTTAAGCACAGTTTATTTAATACTTAAAATAACTCTGTGATAGGTAATTTTACCAATAAAGTAAACAAGGCATAGGAGGAGTATTTAATATAATATAAGTGTATAGCTAAAGAGTAATTACATCTAGATCTTGTTGACTTCAAAGCTTTTTATTTTAACCTCAATAACACTGTCTCTAAAGAGAAACCAATACTTGTAGTAACATAGGTTATCAGTTCCATTTTCATTGTCACTGAAAGACATAAAGATGTTCTTATTATACTAAAAGAAAGGATAAAATTTTCTGTAAGGTAGTCTTTGTACCTTTGATATTCTAAACACAATTCTGATACAGTGTTGCAATATAGCTCACATTAATACAAATACAACCGCTAAATTGCCATGACTACCTATGCTTTGACTAATACGAAAAAGACTATTTATAATATTTTATCAGTAAAATGGCAAACAGAATGTGATAAATGGGATATACATCATTTCAGAGAAAAACATTTACATTTTTGTGGAAACAGACTCAACAAGAAATGACTGACACTCAGAAGGTTGGAGATCCAGGTACTTTAATTACACTGGCGGGCCCAGACAAGCTAATATGCTTAGAAATCGGGACCCTGAGCTGAGGCCTCACAAAGATTTTATAGATGAAACATTTATAAGGCCAGCATAGCAGTAAGTTTCATTTCTCAGAATTCATGTAGTCTAGGCAGATAAGCAAGCTAAGCTCAGTTACAGAAGCCAAAAATGCAAGTAGTGATTAGAAGCCAGACTAGTGTAACAAGCAAATATTGTTTCAAAGACAAAATATTACTTCAAGGACAAAAGAGGCTTATGAGAAAATTATTTTAGCATTTTTCCCAACAGTATTGCTTGGGTTATAAGCAGTGATCTGAATTATTTATTTTATTTTCTTATTTTCTTATTTAATTATAACATAATCGATTGTGGGTACAGCATTAAATATCAATACCTGTGTGTGATACATGATTCTCAAATCAGAATAATTACTGTATTTATCATTAAGCAATGTAATTATTTTTTGTGGCTCTTTTCCAATTTCTCCCTTCCCCCTGCCCCTTCCTTCTTTCCCACCTGTGGTGATTGAAGTTCTGTTCTCTCCCTTTGGAAGTTTAATATATTATTGTGATTGTTATATTTTTCTCTCTTTCTTTCTTTCTTTTTTTTTTTTTAGCTCCTACTTATGAGTGAAGATATGCAGTTTTTCTCTTTCTGTGCCTGGCTTATTTCACTTACATAATTTTCTCTAAGTTTGCCCATATTGCTGCATATGGCAGAATTTCATTCTTTTTTATGGCTGAGTAGAGTTCCATGGACATTTAAGTTGGTTCCAATTCATGGCTATTCTAAACAGAGCTGTGATGAACATGGAAATGCAGGTATCCCTTCAACATGATGATTTCCATTACTTTGGGTATATACCCAGCAGTGGAATTGCTGCTCAATTGTATAGCAGTTCTGTCTGTAGTTTCAGGAATCTCTGTGCAGTTTTACAATAGCGGCTGCACTAATTTACAGTCCCACCAACAGTGTAGGAGGGTTCCTCTTTCTCTGCATCTTCACCAGCATTTGTTATTCTCTGTCTTTTTGATAATAGCCAGTCTATCTGGGATGAGATGATATCTCATTGTGGTTTTGATTTGTTTTCCCTGATGCTTGGTGATGTTGAGCATTTTTTTCATGTGTCTGCTGGCCATTTGAGTATTTTCCTTTGAAAAATGTCTTTTCAGCTCTTTTGCCCATTTTTAATTGGGTTACTGAGGACCCCAAAACTACAGGCAACAAAAGAAAAAAAATAAATAAATGAGATAATATCAAACTAAAAAGTTTCTGCACAGCAAAAGAAACAATTAACAGAAAGAAAAGACCACCTGTAGAATGGAAAAAAACTATTTGCAAACTATGCATGAGCCAAGGATTAATATCCAGAATATGCAAAGAATTCAAACAACTTAACAGTAAAAAGCACTGATCTTAATTAAAAATTGATAAAAGTTCTTTAACCTCAGTGCCTTTTAAGAAAATGGTCAAATAAGTAAGACATTGATTGCTGTTAAATTATTTAATGCATTATTGTAAGATCAAGATTTTTCAATATTGCAAAGCAAAATTAAAAGAAACATGATGAATAGTGTATTCAATAAGTGCTCAGACTTGATCATACATACGAAGGTACTTCAAAAAGTTTATGGAAAGATTCATATTATCTTTCAATTCCACTTTTTTAGAAGTACCCTTGTGTGTGTGTGTGTGTGTGTGTGTGTGTGTGTGTTTATATATCACATAACAACATTTTGATCAACCATGGACAGCATATATGATGGTGGTCCCATAAGATTATAATGGCACCAAAACATTCTGATCACCTAGTGACATCATGGCAGTCCTAAGGTCATAGCTAATGTAGCACAGTGCATTACTCGAGTGTTTGTGGTAATGCTGGTGTAAACAAACCTCTTGTGCTGCTGTATTTTTACTGTGCCTTTTCTATGTATAGATATGTTTAGTTACACAACAATTTACCATTTTGTTACAATTGCCTACAGTATTCTGTACAGTAACATGCTGTACAGGTTTGTAGTGTAGAAGCTATTGCTGTGTCAACGGTTATAGCCTAGGTGTGTAAGTTTATGTAAGTACAGTCTATGATGTTCACACAATGAAGAAATCACCTAATGGCATTTGTCAGAATGTAGTCCCATAGTTAAGTGACACATCACTATATATGTGTGTATGTGTATATATATATTTACAAACTTACATACACATGGCTAGAAGAAATATCCTGGAAATCCAAACCTAAACACTCTGATACAGTACAAAAAAAGCCCTGGTTTTATTTGCCTTGATTTATGTCAAACTGAATAAATATTCATTGAGAACAATTATATCTATTGCATTTGATAAAGTGAACACTTTTTCCAAGTGTTCTGTTATTTACTTTTTAATCTACACCAATAGACTCAGCTGTTGTGACAGCTTTGTTTAATATATATGCATATATATATGTATATATATATGCATATATATAAACTATATATACATACATATATATACATATATATACGTATAGTTTATATATATGAAAGAAAAATTGAGAGAGAGAGAAACAGAGAACCGGAGAAAAAAGAAAAAAGAAAGTACGAATTCAGTGATGTTAAGCTCTCTGTGGGAAAGAATTATTTTGGATTTTGTTTAATCAATTTTTTCCTAAACCAGGAGGTAATTTTCCCCACATGATATCCTCTAGGGAAATTTGACAACCCCTCAACTGGTCTAAATCCTGTTCAAAGAGATAGGTCCACTGATCCCATACATGGATATTGCGGCAATGTCAAATTGCTGTAAAGGTTCTAAATGGTTATTTTCCATGTCTGTGCTATCTTCAGCTTGATAACAAATGGTATACTGACTGGCAGCAGTCCACAGAGCACATTTTGATTAATGCTGCTCTAGAATTCAGTTTCTCAATGTATGTATGACATGATTGAGGAATATTCATCACTTCTTGACTCATATTTTGGCTATCATAAGTGAGATTTAAACATATGTTTACTGATGAAATATTGTGCCTTATTATTATGTTCTGCAAATGTAGAAATATAGGAATAACAAAGACTAACATTTTAATTAGGAATAATAGTATGTGATTAAGTGCCAAATTATGTGGCATAAAATATAAATTCCGTAAAAAGTTCAGACAAGAAAAAAATCAGCAAGACCCATAGTAATTAGCGATGTATTTTGTAGGCATTAGAAATATAGCTTCCAAATGTAGATTGAAAAGAATTTGATTCATAAATGTGTAGTGTGGTGGGCTTTTAAATAGCTCTGGAAAACCTTTGGTTTTCGTGAAATATTAAGGAGAATGTCCTAGCTAAAGGAGAGCACACTTGTTAAAGAACAACGGAGATTATAGTTATACGTTTTGATTATTAATTGGTTAATTAATTGATTGGCTTTGTTTGTTTTTACAAATAGATGCACTAGAAAAGAAAAACAAAAGGAAACCATAGAAAGCAGAAAAGATTGTGTTGATTGAACTCTCATTGTTCCGATGCGGCAATCTTATGCATTATTGGTGGCATTAAGAAACTGGGACAGTGGTTGATTTCTATAAATTGTCAGCCAAGAGAACAACTATCCCAGTTCGATTTACAATTACTATCAAGGGATGAATTATGTGCCAGTCTTAGGATCTTAGGCAGTAAAAATGAAACAATGCAGAACTACTAAAGCTAGTTTATTTTCAATAGCTAATGACCAGACCTGTGAGAGAACCAGGTGTTCAGTATCTCCACAAGTTTTCAAACTTAAATGCTTATATTTACATATTTATTGAAACATCAAACCATCTCTCTCCTCCTTTGTCTGAACATACATTTCCTTTTCAAACCTAAGAGTGTCTCTCAGGTGAGAATCCACCATGCTGCCTAATTCAGTGCTCCAACGGGGTGCATATTTCTTAGGTCACCTACTGGATCCACATTTCTGTGTTATTCTTACTACTAATGCCAGTTTGTGTTCATTCACAGCTATGTAAATCACATGACGTGTTAGCAATCCAAATTATGCACAGAATTAGATATTTACTTTCCTTTGCATCTGAGAGAACCCTGACCACTGGTGTTTAATCAGACCTTCCTTTCAGGGCTCTAGGTCCCCATTCTCCTAAGCCTGCCTTTCCTTAGATACTTAAGTCTATGTTTTTACTTTCTTTTTTTTTTTTTTTTTTTTTTTTTTGCCAAAAGATAGGATATTTTACATATCAACTATACTTACTTATTTTGTCTATATAGGTTTAGAAATGATTTTTTATTGTCAATTTTACTCTTTGTTTCTTTACTACCCAATAGTCAATTATTTAAAGAACTGCTTAGTTTTATTAAACTTCCCTAATATAAAATGAACGTTATTATCTACCTTTATCTGCCTATCTGTCTGTGTTTATGTGTGAAAGTATTTCACATCTGATTTATTGCTCTATTTAAGCTTTGAATCACCTTTATTGCTTCCTTTAATATAGTATACTATTTTGTTTCATATTATATTTTTCTTAAAATTTCTCTTTCTACAATTTTCCTCAAAGGAGATGGAAGGAGGAACACTTGGTGAATGGCAAGGCCAGAGATTAATCTCTGGGTGTCATTGACCGTGATAGTAATTAGGCAATCAGAAAGGATGAGCTTTCCGAGGAATTTCGTGCAAAAGAGCAGGAAACTCAAGTCTACGCCTTGGCTTTCCTAAAGCCACAATTAGGGAACAAAGAAACCACCACAGGCAGAAAGAATGTAACTAACAGGACTAAAATTATGACTGGGATAGGGATGTATAATAGAATAGAGATCAGCAACATTTTTTTCTGAAAATGGCCAGATAGTAAATATCTTATGCTTCGCCATTCATACAAGTTTTGTCTGTCACTATAGCATGAAAACAGCTAAAGACAATATTTAGATAAATAGATATAGATGTGTTTCAGTAAACCTTTATTTATGTAAATTTGAATCTCATATAATGTTTACATGTCATGAAATTGTAATCTTTCCGTTTTATATCAACCATTAAAAGATGCAGAAAACATTCTTAGCATCTAGACTGTACCAAAATAGGCAGTGGGCAGAATTTGGCCTGGGGGCCCTTATCCACTGATCCCTGCCTTGGAAGAAAGAAAGAACATTTCATGAGTAATCATGTGTCTAAACCAACCAAGTGCAGCAACAATTGCAAGCAATTTGAAATCAGGCATTCTCTCCTATTCAAATTTTTGTTTTCAAACATAGCTTTGCAAAATATCCTTCACACAGTAAGCACTCAATAAATCCTTCCCAATAAGAACTAAAGGCTAATGATTAGAAATGCTAAGGCCGCGGGTGACTTTGAAGACATCTCTTTTGAAAGAGAAAATATCCTGAAACCCAGTTTAAAATATGATCAGTTTAGAGTGAGAGGCCAGAAAATAGAAATAATATTCTCTAAAGCTTGTTCAAAAGTCTGAAAAGACGATGATGATTGGAAGGTAAAGCAGAGTAATCTAATTAAAGTTATTTTATAGCTTGCTTAAAATTAGCTGGCGATGCACATGCTTGAACACTTGGAGACAACTAAAGTTATAAATGAGATGTTTTGCGGGACTTTCTGAAAGCAGGGGATAGTGGACAGATCTAAGATTAGAGACAAGGATGGGAAGATTGAGGCAGAGGAATAATTCATTGAGTCGGATGTAAAGAAAATGGAGGTGCTCATCACCGATATGTTTATCTTCTTTGTGAATGACGTGCCGAGAAATCTGGAGATCTGAGGGAAAAGTATTTTAATCAGTTATCCATGTTATAAATGAAAAGGGCAGTCTTAGTAGAAGACAAGTGGGTATATTATTCTTTTTGACTTACTTAGGTTTAGCAAATCAGGTACCATTAACACTATTTTCATTGCTAAATTAAAACTTACACCACTGCTAGTAATATATCTTGTACTCTTTTAAAATTTGGGGAGAAGATGATACATACACAGGAAATATGTGATTAAATATGGAAATGACCTAAAGGGGATAAGTTCTAATTCTAAACTAGAATTGTATTTTTCTTATTGCCACACATCCTCATTTGTCCCGCGCTACCGTCTCGCCAGCAAGAACGACGCGGCACACAAAGGATCCTTCTGCAGATCAGCTTTAATGCATCTTGAGAGGGAGAGCATAAGCTTGCCAAAAATGGAGACCCCGAGCGAGGGAACCCGCGCCCTTTATATAGAGACTGCTCCTCGCCTAGGACGTGCTCCTACCTTATTGGTGGCTGCCTAATCGGCCCAGGCGTGTTACCGAGCAGCCCTGCCCTCCACCGGAAATCAGCGCCATCTTGTAATGGTGATTTCGGGCAGCTCCTCACATCTCCCCCTTTTTTATCATTTAAAGCGGCTGGTACAAGCTCGGCGGTCGCGGACAAATTAGCCAGCGTTCCTGTCCTAGGTCGTCCCTCCACAGACTTTGACCTTACCCGTCATAGGTTGACCCTATCGCCACCGGGCACCATGTCTTAGGTTGGTTCAAGTCTGGAGGAAGTTGCCCGTCTCTGGACACACTGGAGCCTGTTGTTACACATAGACCTGTTTGAGCAAGGGCGAACTCCTCTGAACAAGCTTCAGGGAGGCCAGCCAACAGGAAGGGGGAAGGGGAGTCAGAGCAGGCTAATCCTTAAGCATGGACAGCCAAACGTCAGGGTTGGCCCCCTGTTCCAGGGCTAGAAATGCCTGGGCGATGACTACCCTGTCTCTCTGGGTCTGGGCTTTTAATCTGCAGACCAACCATAGTAGGAGCACAGTTCCCCCACATAAGAACATGCCAACCCCAATCACTCCTGCCCACTCCTTGAAGTGGGACACGACCGTTTTAATCCATGAGGACAGTCCGGCTGCGAAGGAGACATCCACTCTTGTTGAATTCACGGACACAATGGCCATGCGCAGCTGGTTTATCAGGTTGTCAAATTCTCTCGTCCAACCTGTTGAAAGATGCTGGGATAATTGTTTAGACAAATTTGCAGCTTTGGTATACTTTTTATATTGGATACTGGTGACACATAACCCTGAATATTTCCATTGACACCCCAATTGAGCAATTTGCCATAAAACGTCTATTTGTTCCTGCACAAGATCCACCCGCTGGTTAACCACCATTAATCCTCCCTTCAGCTGAGCGTTTATCTCAGTTTGTGAATCTAGGGCTTGTGTTACCCCGGAGGACAAATTATTTAACGTGGCGGCAGTCTGTACTGTGGTAGTCAAGGAGACAGCCGCAGCCGCGGCTGCCCCCGCCGCCAGGGACACAGCGGTAACTATTGCCGCAGTGAGACCAAAATCCCTCTTTTGTCTGAACAAGGTCATAGTATTGGGGGCTTCTACTGGGACAGGAATCCATCTAGGCATCCGAGCAACTATCGCCAAATCAGACAGCGTAGCATTCCAGCACTGCGCATAAAAGCAGGTACCATTAGTACAAGGGACGTGACTCCCCTCAGGACTGACATTACTTAAAATAAACATAAAAGGAGGGTATAGGCAAACTGGTGTTGGCAAGACAGACATATTATATCCCGGCTGCATCAAGGACACAGAGGATTCAAAGATCTCGGAAGTGTTCCACTGAAAAGCGGCATTTCCCCAACCACCGCCTTTTAAAAAGGCAAATGGTGAAAGGTCCGTGCAGCTGCCATTTACCCCACACAACAGCCAAACATCAAAAGGGTTAGAACGGATCGCCATCGCGGGGTTTTGAAATGTCCAATTTAGGCCGGCAAAAGAAGAATTATACTGGGTTCCCATATAAGGCGAAAAGGTAAATTGGTTTTTCACTGCCCACCCCGCCTTCTTGGACTGGCAGCCCGTCCAGGGCGGGGTATCTCCCTCCCTTCTGGGGCTCAGGCAATACGGGGCCCATTTTGCCTGAGAGGGAATACTGGTATTGTTCTTTGGATCAAAAGCAGGCTTTAAATCTTCTAATTCTTGTTTTAAGGCCCCCAGCTCTTGCATAGGGTAGAGGCCTCCTTCTTTCCCTTCCAACTTTTGTCTGGGTTTTGAAATCCCTCCTTTACCGGCAGATGTGCCGGGAGTGTCACTTTGTTGTTTTAGAATCTCTCCCTCATCCGTAGACTTACCGGGAGGGCCCTTTTTCTTATGGGAGACGTCTCTCCTCCTGCGGGTACCCATCCTCTCACTCCGTTCAGTTTCTGACATGCTGTCTTGGACCTCCTCTAATGTATTTTGCCCTACTATCACTACCGGTTTACAGCCCTCATCTTCTAAGCAATTTTTAATAAACTTCCAAATGGTCTTGGTGCCCTGACGGAGGTCTCCCTCCGCGTACTTGCGGTCAAGGTCTCTGCCTAGTTTGTTCCAAGAGCTCAAAGTCAAGGAGCCGGAACAAGCAAACCACGGCGCTACACGATCTACCTCTTTTACAAAATTTTTGAGCACACGGCCCCCTACCTTTATATCACGTTGTCTCAGCACGGCCTCTAACGCGGTAACCATGGACTGAGTGGAACCCATAATGCGCCCCACTCCGTGGGAGGCGCTGTGAGACGCGCCGTTCCCTTACGTACTAGAGGCTCACACAGGTCTCTGGTGCAGCTGCTTATCTACGTCAGTCTGACCACACCAACGGGCGATTTCAAAACCTTTTAAACCAACCGGATTAACCCCAGACCAAGAACAGGCATACCTCTCCGAACTTACCCTCCTGCAGTTCTGAATCCTCCCTGTCTCCAGGGGGTCTCCGAAGGTGCTGACGATGACACAAGTTCCCGGGTTTCGGCACCAAATGTCCCGCGCTACCGTCTCGCCAGCAAGAACGACGCGGCACACAAAGGATCCTTCTGCAGATCAGCTTTAATGCATCTTGAGAGGGAGAGCATAAGCTTGCCAAAAATGGAGACCCCGAGCGAGGGAACCCGCGCCCTTTATATAGAGACTGCTCCTCGCCTAGGACGTGCTCCTACCTTATTGGTGGCTGCCTAATCGGCCCAGGCGTGTTACCGAGCAGCCCTGCCCTCCACCGGAAATCAGCGCCATCTTGTAATGGCGATTTCGGGCAGCTCCTCACACTCATTAGTTCTAATATCTTATTAATTCCTTTTACCCTAAGTGGTAGTATACATTTCTATTAAAAGTGATTTAATGATTCTCTTTGATATAATTCCTGACCATTTTCCTCATCAGTATTATCTTAATCTTATTTTCCATCTCTGGTATTTTTCATCTGCTTTTTATCCCATTAAATTCCTAATGTACGTGAAAAACATTCCTCTACAATTTCCATTCACAGAAATAAATATTAATTTAAGTAGTATGAAAAGGAGGAGTGCTAGTTTAAAATGGGACCTGATAGACTATAATAAGAAATAATGGCATAAGGCAAAAAAAGAGAGAAAACTCAGGTTGTCAGGCAACGTTTAATGGCTTTGTAAACATGATTGTAAGTCTGGTCAGGGATGTCTTATGGAGACAGCATACAAATAGAAACTAATTCCCAGCAGAGCAGTTTATTTTACTGTTGAATAGTTTTGTAGCAGACATAGGGGTGGAAATTGCTCCTAGTTCCACAGTTGTCTGGCTGATAGTTATGCGGTAGGTCCCTCACACTTTTCATTATTTTGGCAGGTTTTGTCAGTAGGTTTTACCTAACAGCAAAGAATTTGTAAACCATTTCCCTATATACATAGCCTTTTGCCAACCTTAGGTCCCACTTTTTCCCACCTTTTCATGTCTTTCAAGTATATATTTTATATAGTGCCTGTTTCTCACAAAACAGATTCTTTTCAACAACATTTGGTATACTTCTGAAGGAAAGTTTGTCATTGAAAACGATGTTTCCATAGGAATTGATGAGTGAAAGGACAACACTGAACTCTGTCCTGAGCATGTGCTGCCTCCAGGCCTGTGGTTCCTCCTTAAGCGTGTCATGTGCATTCCTCAGGCACCCCCACCAGAAGTCACCTTGTAACGTTTGTGGTACAACTTATGAAATGGAGTTAATTTCACAACTCCAGAGCCACCTGAAACATCCATACGTTGAATACTTAGTTTTCAGATTTTTCTTACTTATGACCTGGAAGCCTAGAGCAACCCATGCTGTTTAGAGAACAGTACCGTTACATGTTCCTGAACCTTATTGGAACTTAAAAATTAATGGACACTTCAGGTTCTTTCTGACATAAACAGCAGACCACACACTAGATATCTCATTCCAAACTGCTGTGGTATTCACATTATTTTCCAAAATTGATGCAAATAAGAAAACCACCTATAATGGATGTGCTGCCTGAGAAGGGTTATATTGTTAGGTATTCACTGTAGTTACTAAATGACAAATGTGGTATATCTGCTATCAGTAATTTCTTTAAATAAAAATAAATGTGTAGCAATGTGGATAATGAAAGTGCTGTTGATTCTGTTTTATGGTTATTAAGTACCTATGGTGGATAGGATCACTGCTAAAAAGATATTATTTAAATTTGGCTTAGGAGATAATAACTGATATATACAAATCAATGAAATTAAATATTAGTTATTAATGACCTATGTAATAAGTCAAGTAAAAAACTAGAAAACTGCTTATTGCTATATCATTATCACTGTATAAATAAGTGTTTATCATTACACAAATATTTTATGTGCAGTTCAACAAATCTCTCTTCTTAGCGGTTTTTCTAAGTATAAGTAAATTGGGAGAATCACCAAACCAATAGACTAATAAATAAAAGAAAAGGCTGAAAAAATAAATCATGACCTAAATGACATTTTTCATGTACTTCTATTTATGATGTGTCTCCCAAAATGAGTAACAAAGGCTCGTATCCCTTGAACAATTATTTATTGACAAAATGAAAGAAAGGATGAAAAGCGGGTATTTTTTGCCTCATTTATGACCATCTAACATAAACCATACAATCTTCAACCAGAAGGCACTTCATGGGTAAAGGTGCTCGATAAAAAGTCTTGGGTAGATTAAAGGATTTTGTAAAATTTGACCTTGATACCAAAAAGAAAAACCAAGTAACCATTGTAAATAACAACCTTAGCATAATATCTCTAAAATTCTAATTCACCAAAAATTAGAAGACTCTTGCAGTCATTTCTAGGGGATCTGGCGAGTTTTGACAAGACCATGTATGTGGCCTGGGGGCAGCCACCAATGTTCTGAGAACTCTGAATATACTTTAGTGTAACATTTATTCTGTTAAAGAAGCTTGAGACTGGAAGAATTTTGGGGAAAAGTTTGCACTTACGTATTTCTGAAGTTGCCGAGTTATAAGCAAGTAGTAAAAAATGAAAGGACTGTACACTTCACTAGAAAACTAAGTAATTACATACATGAAATTTATTTAAAAGGGATCTCATTCACGTTGATTTCTATAGTATTTAATGAAATTAAATATGATATATATACTGTTTTATTTGATTTAACCCTTTCTATATACATATTTAACATTTGATGTTGAAAGTAGCAAAGCACCAAATATTGAATTTTACCCATAACATTGGAATGCCCATGTTATAATTTAAAATATAAATTTCATTTTCTACTTCCTAAATTACAGGATGAAGTCTGTCCCAAAGCTGAAGGAGATGAAGTTCAGAGGTGCGTGTGGGCCTCAGCGGTTAATGTCAAAGACAAGTTTATTTATGTTGCACAGCCAACTTTGGACAGAGTCCTTATCGTTGATGTGCAGTCCCAGAAAGTTGTTCAGGTATGAATGATTTCTAGCTTGGAAAGTGAATGTTTAAAAACTACTACTTTAATACAAGAGTCTTTACCAGCTAATTTGTATGTTGCCATTTTATTGCCATTGATAACAGGTTTCATTGCTTGGATAACTGGAAAACGTATGCATTTTCTGAAGACTCTCCTCTCATTTGGCTCCTTGAGTCTGACTATTAAGGGAGTACTTTAAATATCTTTTGTTTTTAAAAGTTAGATTCAAAGCACATAGTAATATTAACATGACCAGTTTGTCACAAATCACCCTCACAGTAGCTTATTCAGCCTGGAGAAAGGAAAGGCCCAGTGAGAAGCCAGTTAAAATATTCCTAGTTATAATTACAGAATCAGAATTAAATCTTCCTTCTTTTACTCTTATCAAAAGCCAAGGTAACAGGAGGCTTCACTAGATAATAGTAACTTAGTAGGATATGATAGTAGTAAAACAAGTAATATGTACACAGGTTAAGGATAAAAACAATCTCTAATAAACATTGCCATGGTCATTTTTTCACAATCCTCTGACTTCACACTTCTAGTTTGAGCCAACAACCATTTCATCCCTTGCTCTTTCCAAGGCTGTGCTATTTGGGCAATTGACCTGAGCCCATTGCACAACACCCAAAGGGTGGAGCAGGATTTGCCTCTAGGCAGTCTGGGGCCACAGTCTGGCCTCTCGATGATCTTTATCTATTGTTTCTCAGCTCAGAGGAAATAAAGTTGCTTTTGAAATATGTGTAATATATTAAATTGGAATCATAACCATAAATATTTTACAAAGTTATATTAAGGATTAGATGAATTAGTGCAAGTAAAGCATTTATAGCAGACCTTGGCACATGCAAGTGCTATAGGCCTGTTTACTATCAAAATTTCTGAGAGACAAACTATTCTTTACTTTTACAGAGAATTATTTGAATTGATATTGGTTTGAAATTGACCTTCTAATTTTCAGTCCTGACTAGAACTAGAAAAAGTGCCACATTCAAAGTAGGGCTAAACATTTTAAGAGTAATTGACAACTTCATCCATCCAAACATTCATCCATCTATTGTGTGTTTATTTCTTGATTGCTTAATATGAGATGTGTTCAGTATCATAAATAAGAGGATAGAAAGTGTTTCTACTAGAAATCTCTGCTACCTCCAGGGTTACAAATTTATAGTGGATAATTAGTCTACTGGTTCAGTTTCTAATATGAATGAAATAGAAGTTCAAAATGAGTGAGAACTTCACAAACTATAATAAACTGCAAGCATTAGACCATTTCTGTCCCTTATAACAAAATACTTGAAACTGGGTAATTGATAAAGAAAACAAAATTTATTGCTTACAGTTTTAAGGCTGGGAAGTACAAAGTCCAGTGAACACATCTGATGAGGGTCTTGGTGGTGGTGATAGTGACCTAAAGAGGTCTCACATGGCAGAAAATGATGGAGCAGAGAGAGAAACACGAATCTCACTTACTCTCCTTTTTAAAGCCCTCCAAACCACACTCAATGACCAACGGTTACAGTGGGGATTGAGTTTGGGGGGCATATTTAACCCAAGGCATTCCACCCCTGGCCCCCCAAAACTCCTTTTCACATACACATATATTCACTTCATCCTCAAAGTATTAACTTGTTTCAGCTCAAAAGTCCGAAATTCAAAGTCCTACCTGGAAGTCAAAAACAAGTTATTTACTTCTAAGATACAATGGTAGGGCAAGCATAGGGTACATATTCCCATTCAAAAAGAGAGAAACAGGCCAAAAGAAAGGGGTAACAGGTCCTAAGCAAGTTTGAAACCCAGCAGGGCGAGCAATAAATCTCAAAGCTGGCAAATCATGTACCTTGATTCCATGTTGGACATCTTCTGCATGCTGGTGTGGGGGTGGGGTCCCCAAGTCCTCAGGCAGCTCCACTTCTATGGCTTTTCTAGTCTCACGTGGTGCTTTGGCCTTCACAGGCTGGCATGGCACACTTGTAGCTGCACAGGTCTGGGGTCTCCATGACAGCCTCGTTCTCATGGTTTTACTAAGCATGGCGCTGGTGAGGTTTTTCTGCTGCAACTCCAAACTCAAATTTCCTCTCAGCACTGCTCTGGTGAATTCTGTCTGAGGTAACTCCACCCCTGTGACAGATTTCTTCCCAGGCCCCCAGGATTTTCCATATATCCTTTGAAATTGGGTGGAGGCTCCCAAGCCTTCAGAGCTCTGGTATTCTGTGAGCCTGCAGACCTAACACTACTTGGATGCTGCCATGACTTCTGGCTTATGTTTTCCAACGTTGTGGGTCCAGCCACACCTGGGGCCAATTTAGCCATGGTCGGAATGGCTGAAACAGCTGTGGTTCTGGTGCTTGAAGCAGCTTCCTGAGGTGGCCCTGGGCAGTGAGATCATGGAGGTCACCTCAGGCCTTCTCCAAGATCATTCTGTTTCCCTAGGCTTTGGGGCTTGAAATAGAAAGGTTGGCACCAGAGCCTTCTGCAATGCCTTCAGGGCCTTTTCTCCCCTCTCTTGATAATCCCTTTCTTTTGTACTAATCTTAGTATCATTGAATTTTTCCTCTTGAAAATGCTCTCTGCTTCTCTACCACATGGCCAGGCTGCAAATTTTCCAAATCTTCACGCTCTGCTTTCCTTTCAATTATAAATTCTGGCTTTATGTCATGCCTTTGCTGCCATAACTCAGCATAGGCTGTTGCAAGTAGCCATGAAGCTTCCTTAATATTTTGCTGCTTAGAAATTTCTTCTGGCAAATATTCTTGTTCACAACTCTTAAGTTCCAACTTCCACAAAGTCCTAGGGCATGGACACAATGAAGCCAAGTTCCTTGCCAGTTCACAGCAAGGTTGATCTTTGCCCCAGTTTCTAATAAACTCCTCATTTACATCTGAGGCCTCCTTAGAGTGGTCTTTACAGTCCATTATTTCTATCAGCATTCTGGTTGTCACCACATAACCAGTCTCTAAGGCATTCTAAACTTACCCTGGTTTTCTTGTCTTCTAAACTCCCAGGAGCAGTTAGGCTTTTTCTAGCCTGTTCTTCCAAATTCCTCCAGCTTCTGCTCAACACCCAATTCCAAAGCCATTTCCACATTTTCAAGTATTTGTTCTAAGCAACACCCCAACTCTGTGATACCAATTTTCTGTTAGTCCATTTCTGTTGCTTATAACAAAATATACAGAATTAGGTGTTTCATAAAGAAAACAAAATTTATTGCTTACATTTTTGGAAGCTAGGAAGTCCAAAGTCCAGGGAACACATCTGATGAAGGTCTTGGTGGTGGCAACAGTGACCCAAAGGGGTTTCATGCGACAGAAAATTATGAAGCAGAGAGAAAGAAACTAACCTCCTCTTTCACTCTCCTTTTAAAGTCCTCCAAACCATGCCCATCACCACCATTATTTTTTTATTTTGAATATTCATGAGATACAAAGCTGACTGTCCCCCCTCCTGCCCATGATGGGGGCCAGATTCATATTGGAGACATATGAATTAACAGAAATTGCTTTTGTACCCTTTGTCCCCTTTCAGTTATCCCCTAACCTCCCTCCTCTTCCCCCTCTCCCCTCAACTCCAATTTGTAGCCCTAGGAATGTTCCCTCCCTCTGTTGGATCACGGCACTACTGTGGTCTTTCTTTCCTGCCTTCCTTTCTCTCTTAGCTCCCACATATGAGTGAGCACATGAGGTATTTATCCCTCTCTGCTTTGCTTGTTTCATTCAACATAAGTTTCTCTAGGTTCATCCATGTTGTTGCAAATGAGAGTATTTCATTCTTTTCTAGGGCGGAGTAGTATTCCGTAGTGTATATATATCACAGTTTCCTTATCCACTCATCTGTTATTGGACATTTAGGTTGGTTCCATATCTTAGCTATTGTAAACAGAACTGCAATAAACATGGGAGTGCAGGTATCTCTTTGACATGATGATTTCCGTTCCTCTAGATATATACCCAGAAGAGGGATTTCTGGATCATATGGAAGATCTATCTGTAGTTGTTTGAGAAACTGCCAAATTGTTGTCCAAAGTGGTTGTAATAATTTACCTTCCCACCAACAGTGCAGTAGTGTTCCCTTCTCTCCTCACCTTCGCCAGCATTTTTTATTCACTATCTTTTTGATCATAGTCAGTCTAACTGGAGTGAGGTGGTATCTCAATGTGATTTTAATTTGCATTTCCCTGATGACTAGTGATGTTGAGCATTTTTTCATGTATCTGTTGGCCACTTGTACATCTTCCTTTGAAAAATGTCTTTTCAGCTCCTTTGCCCATTTTTTAATAAGGTCATTTATGTTTTTACTGCCTAATTGCTTGAGTTCTATGCATATTCTGGATATTAGTCCCTTGTCAGATGCATAGTTGGCAAAAATTTTGTCCCACTCTGTAGGTTGTCTTTTCACTCTGTTGATTGTTTCTTTTGCTGTGCAGAAACTTTTTAGTCTGATATAGTCCCACTTGTTTATTTTTTCTTTTGCTGCTTGTGCTTTTGGCTCATGTTCATAAAGCCTATGCCCTGACCTAACTGATGAAGTGTTTCACCTATATTTTCCCTTAGTAATTTTATGCTTTGGGTCTTATACCTAGATACTTACTCCATTTTGAGTTGATTTTAGTGTATGGTGAGAGATGCATATCTAGTTTCATTCTTCTGCATATGGATATCCAGTTTTCTTAGCACCACTTGTTGAAGAGACAATCTTTTCCCCAATGTAGATTTTTGTTGCCTTTGTCTAATATCACATGGCTATAAGCCTGAGGAGTGATTTCTGGGTTCTCTGTTCTACTCCACTGGTCTGAATGTCTATTTTTATACCACTACCATTCTGTTTTGGTTACAACAGCTTTGTAGTATAATTTGAAGTCAGGCAGAGTTATGCCTCCAGATTTTTTTTTTTTTTTTTTTTTTGCTCAGGATTGCTTTGGCTATTTGGGGTCTTTTGTTTTTCCATATGAAAGGTAAGATTGTTTTTTCCATTTCTGTGAAGAATGTCATTGGTATTTTGAAGGGGATTGCATTGAATCTGTAGATCATTTTGGGTAGTAAGGACATTTTCACAATGTTAATTCTTCCAATCTAAGAGCATGGAATATCTTTCCATCTTTTTGTGTCTTCTTTAATTTGTTTCAGAAGTAGTTTGTAATTCTCATTGTAGAGGTCTTTCACTTCCTTGGTTAAATTGATCCCTAAGTATCATATTTTTTTGGTGACAGTTGTAAATGGGCTTACTTTCTTTATTTCTCTTTTTGTTAATTCATTGTTTGAGTATATAAATGCTTCTGATTTCTGGGCATTTATTTTGTATCCTGCAATCTTACTAAAGTTATTAACCAGCCCTAGGAGTTTTTTGATAGAGTCTTTAGGTTTTTCTATATATAGTATCATGTCATCTGCAAATATGGAAAGTTTGACTTCATGTTCTCCATCTGGATTCCCTTTATTTCTTTCTCTTGCCTGATTACTGTAGCTAGTACCTACAGCACTATGTTGAATAGATACCATTTTTAATCAGTTCACTATGGTGTGGTCCTACAGTCTAATCACTCTTCAAAGCCCCACCTTTCAATTACCATAATAGGATTTCCTACCCTCCACAGTTACAGTGGGATATTCAACTCAAAGCACTATAACATTATAACATAATATAACATTTATGTAATAAGTATATCATATATTATTCAATGTTATAAACCTTCAGATTTAGGAGGAGAATGAAACATAAATGTAAATAAAAATCTACATCTAAATGTATTGAGGTGAAACAGCCAAACATGAAGGCAAACAGATCTTAAAAAAGCAAATGAGTTACTAGAAGACAGTAGCAAATTTCTCAATAGAGATGAGACAACAAAAGAAAGTGAAATAATATTATTAAGAGAATAAGTGAAAATAAAAGATACTCCAATATCACATGGCCGATGAAAAAAATAATTTTAAAAGCAGAGAATAATTTCTTTATTTTGTCAGATGCATACAAACATAAACTTTACCACTAACATAAATTGAAATAAAACTGAAACTAAAATTGTTTACCTCAGGAAAGAGAGAAATGAACTGAGCAATAAATTTGATCTGAGCAAAGAAATTGGTTAACATATGATCTATTAAAATATTGACTAATAAGATGGGTTACCCATGGATATGGACTAAAGTGATGAATTGAAAGATAAAAAGAAAACAACTGGGCTGAATAATGAAAATCTGGCTATATGAAGATTATAAGAGATATGTTTTATATACAATTGTCTATCAAGAATTGTATACTCAGCAAAATAGACCTTTCAAAGAAATTGACAGTTCTAGATAAACAAAAGCATAGGTAGTATTTTACCACTGGGCTGGACCTTCAAGAAATACTCAAGAGAAACCTGCTGGACACCAGATGTAACTGAAAGCCATATGAAGAAATAAAGATCTCAATAAAGGTAAAAAAAAAAAAACATGGGCAATTATAAAAGGTAGCATTATTGTAATATTTTGTAACTCCACTTTTTGTTTTCTACCTGATTTGAGACTAATATATTTAAAAAATATTAGTCTAAAAGCTAGTATTATTATAACTTTAGTTTGTAACTCCACATTTTGTTTTCTATATAATCTAAGGAAATGATGCATTTAAAAGAATTATTTGTTTTTGTTTTGAGGCACACAATATAGAAATGTAGTTTTGTGACATCAACAAGTGAAAGGAATAGGAATGAAGTACTTAAAGGAGAAGAGTTTTTGTATGTTATTGAAGTTAAGCTGGTATAAATTTAAATTACAGTTGTATAACTTTAGGATGTAAAATGTCATCCCCATGGTAATCACAAAGAAAATAGCTCTAGCATATATACAAAAGGAAATGAGAAATAAATTTAAACATTTCTGTATAAAAACTCAACTAAATATTGAAGAAGACCACACAGGAAATGAAGGAAAAAATCTACAAGGCATATAGAAAACAAATACCAAAATGACAGAAGTAAGTCCCTCCTAATCAGTAATTACTCTAAATGTATACAGATAAAACTCTTCCATCAAAAGACAGAGATTGTTGAAACAGATTTTAAAAAAACCAGATCGAACTATATGCTGTCTACAAGAGACTTGCTTTAGATTCAAAGACACTAAAAAGTTTAAAGTGAAAAGACGGAAAAAGATATTTCAAGTAAATAACAACCAAAACAGAGCAGAAGTGACTATGCTAACATAATTCTCAATAGACTTTAAATCAAAAATATTTATGAGACAAAAAACATTGTCTTAATCAATACAGCAAGTATACATAGCAATTATAAGCATTTTCATACTTAATAACAGACCATCAAAATATATGAAGCAAAGGTTAAGAGAATTGAAGGGAGAAAAAGACAGTTCTACAAGTTGAAGACTTTAATATTCCCACTATCAACAACTGATAAAAAAAAATCACACAGAAGATAACTAAGGAAACAGAGAACTTAACACAATAAACCAGTTAAATCTAACAGATATTTACAAACACTTTACCAAAAAACAACGGCATATTTTTTCTTCTCAAGTGTACATGGGATGTAATTCGCACACAAATTAAGTTCCAATAGATTTTAAAAGACACATATTGTACAAAGTATCTTCTTTGATCACAACAGGATAAATTAAAAATTAGTAAAGACACAAGTCAAGACACAAAAATCTGGTGCAATTCTATACACCAATAATGAATAACATGTAAAGGAAATTGTGAAAACAATGCCATTTATAATAGCATCAAAAAGAATAAAATGCTTAGGAATTAACAAATGATGTGAAAGACTTATACAAGGAAAACTACAAAATATTGTTGAAAGAAATTAAAGACATAGAAAAATGGAAACATCCCAAATTCATGGATTGGAAGAATTAATGTGGTTAAAATGTCAGTACTACTTAAAGTAATCTACAGTTTTAATTCAATTCCTATAAAAATCCCAAAAACATTTTTTTGTAGAAATAGGAAAACCCATTCTAAAATTCATATGGAATCTCAAAAGACCCCAAATAACCAAAATAACCTTGAAAAAGAAGATCAAAGCTGAAGCACCTTCATTTCTTTATTTAAAAATGTATTCAAAGCTACAGTTATCAAAAGAGTGTGGTGCTAGCATAAAGACAGACATATAGACCAAAAGAATAGAATAGAAGGTCCATAAATAAATCTTCTCATACATGGTCAAATAATTTTTGATAAGGTAAAAAGACCATTCAATGGAGTAAGGACAGTCCTTCCAACCAATGGTATTGAGAAAACTGCATATTCACATGCAAAAGAATAAAGTTGAATTCTTACCTAACACTGTAAATAGAAATTAACTTAACATGAATAAAATACCTAACTGTAAGACCTAAAACTATAAAAATCTTAGGGTAAAATATAAGGCAAAAAAATTGACAACATTGGATTTGGCAATGACTTCTTGGATATGACACCAAAGGCACAGGCAACCAAAGAAAAATGAACAAATTGGACTTCATAACAATTTTGAAAAATATATGCCTCAAAAGGCAAAATGAAAGGACAACAAAATGAAAGGGCAACTCACAGAATAGGAGAAATATCTGCACATCGTATTTCCAATAAGGAATTAATATCCAGAATACATAGCAAACTTATAAAATTTAATCACATACACATACAAAACCGGATTCAAAAATGGGCAAAAGACTTGAATAGACATTTCTCCAAATAATATACACATATACACATATGGCCAATAAGCATGAGGAAAGATGCTCAATATTGCTAATATTTAGGAAAGTGCAAGTCAAAACTGCAATGAGATAACACCTCACACCCATTAGTTTGGCTGCTATCAACAAAACTGAAGATTACAAGTGTTGGTGAGGATGTGGAAAAACTTGAACCCATACGCATTGTTGGACCTGAATATAAAATGCAAGAGCCACTGTGGAAAACAGTAGCATGGTTCCTAAAATAGAAAAAAATAGAATTATCATGTTATCCAGCAATTCCACCTGTGGGGATATACCCAAAATAATTCAAAGCAGGATCTTGAAGAGATATTTTTATACCCATGGTCATAGCAACATAATTCACAAAGAGCTAAAGTGCAGAGGCAACCCAAGTGTCTGGTGATGGATGAATGGAGAAACACAATGTGGTATATACATGTAGGAGATTTTTTGCAGCCTTGAAAAGGAATGCCGTTCTGCAATGTGCTACAACATGGGTAAACCCTGAAGACATTATGCTCAGTAAAATAAGCCAATCACAATAAGACAAATACTGTGTAATTCCACTTATGTGAGATACTTAGGACAGTCAAAATCACAGAGACCAACAGTAGAATGGTGGTTTTCAGGGGCTGCAGGAAGGGGAAAATGGGGAATTTTTGTATGGGGATCCATGGTGCTGATGGTTGCAGTACCTTTAAAAATGATTAAGATGGTAGATTTTGTTATGTGTATTTTTCCACAATAAAAAAATTAAAAAAAAAAAAAAACTCTAGTAAAATAGATTAATCTTTGGAAATTTTGGCCAAGAACAAGGACGAAAATCACAATTAATGGTATTAGAATTGAATAAAAGAAGATAGTAGCACAGTCTTACAGAGAATAAAAGCACTTAAGAAAATGTTAAAGTAAAAATCACTCTAGTACATTTTAAAAACAGCAAGGAAGCCCAATCTAAAGAGAAAATATAAGTTAATAACATAAAACCCAAGAATATACAAAGAAGGAATACTTTTATGACTGATTAAATGAACTGATCAAACCAAAAAAGATTCTGTCCCAGATGGTTTTTTTTTTTTTTGTCTTCTTGTGACCGGTAAGGGGATTGCAACCCTTGGCTTGGTGTCGCCCGCACCGCGCTCAAAAACAACATATCAAATATGTTCCTATTGTAGGAAAAATGTGGGAACTTCCCCATGGAGCAAAAATACAGAGGCAGTAGTGTGAAGTTGGTGTTGCTCCCACAGCTCTAGAGAGGTGTATGATGGAGTCGATCATTACCTTCTGTCAATAAAAAGACAGGATTTTGAATTACGGGGGTGACTGAGTATCTTGCTGAAAAGAAGGTTATCAAAATAACAGCCACAATTATTTGGGTCATTCTGTAACAGACCATTCTATAGAAATTTAGAGATCACCTTATGGTGTGAAATGAACATTTGCATACTGGATATATTCAGTCTAATATTCTTTCTAACAAGGAAGTCACTTTGTGAGTCCTGTTGTTGACTATAAATATTAGCCTCGAATTTTAGATATATGCCACTAAAATGCATAATTAAAAAAAATAAATTTTGCTATTTTTGAGTTTACCTAAGCTCTCTTTTTTTTGCAACAATATGTAATTTCAGCCTGTGCACCTCTTTGGATAATGAATACTATAACTTTATGACCTGCTGAGGAAAATAACACATCCTTATATTTGTCCTAATGTTACCTTTGCAGTATGTGAATTTTAGTCCTCAAAAATACATGTTTAAAGGTGAATTATGAATACACTAATGACTCTATTTTTATAATTGGAAACACTTCAACTCCTACAATTTTAAATTCTCCCAAGATTTTTCCTAATTTAAAAATAACATGTAAAATGATAGATTTTACGGATATAGGTATTGAACTCTGTTTTATAAATTCATATCTCTGGTAATTCAAATTTGAAAACTATTTAAAGAAATAATATTTCCAGCTACTAAAAAAACTAAAATAAAAATTCTTTACTTGTGACTTAAAGCTTTATTTATATTCAAGGACATTGCACACTCTTAAAGTTATTATGAACTGCAAAATGCAAAGTTAATTTTGTAAAAAGTAAATCATCCTTTCTAAATATGACCACTTTTCTCAACTCAGTCAGATTCGAAGTTAGCCCTTTTGTATCTGAATGATGTTTTACTTTTTAACTGTATGCTGTACCTCTGTTTACTTATTTTTTTCCCTAATATGAGTATATTACACAGAAGCAACTAAGAATACTACTAATAACCAAAATTTAGTTAATTATCTCCCAAACATCATAGAAAATGCTGTAGAATTATCTATAGTGTGGGTATAGAAATGGAACGTGAAGTCCAAAATCAAAATGTGTTTTTCTTGAAAATAATAATAATAAAGAAAATAAATATGTGACCTTACTTAAATTTAGCTTTTCAATCTTTCTTTTTTGATCTAATTAAAGGATAATTAAAGTAGTTCCCTAGTATTTTATACTGACCCCACCTATAAAATCATATTTCTGGCTTTTGTATGTGTTTGACTGTGTGGAATGCTATTAAGTATTTATTTTAGGACTAAACATTTTTTAAAACTTAAACTGCATATTACATCTCATTATTAAAATGACAAAAACGTTTTGACAATGTAAGAATTTATGAACTTTTTGATAAATTGTAAGCATTAGGAAATCACTGGTATATTTGTTTGCTGTGAATACATCAATACCATTTTTATCTGCAGCTAAAAAATGAAGGTCACTTTTTTCATGGAATCTATAAACTTACTGTTGCTTTCAACGTCAAATGGTTTCAGTGATTGCTTTTATTACCATTAACATTTTCTTAAGAATGGCATACAGGTGCTGTTTTGCTGTGAAAAAGATTAACTAGTAAACAACTGACCTCATTTTGTCTTCTATGGAACAAGATCAGGTTCTGCTTGGATGCAGAAGTGGCTTATTGTAGCACCTCAGGAGTATTCTTAAGTATCATCAACAGTCTCCTTCAGCCATTAACACATTATCTTGAGAATCTACATCATTAATTTAAATTAGGTTCACTTAATTAGCCAGCTGGTACTCTTCTTGTCAGACTGATAAACAAGCTGTGTGTCACTGTTCCTTCATGTCAAGACTAAACTTCCAAGTTCTGTGTATTTTTGTTGCTATTATCAGTATTTCATCTTTACAAAATAAGCCATCTTTATAGAAGTTAATACAAATAGTCCATGAAGAGGGTATTTCAAGTTTTAAAGTTTTTGTATTTTTTGTGTCACCTCAAGAAATTGATGAATTTGTGTTATACTATGTATGTTGGGATTATGAGGACCTTAAGATTTAGGTATCAACAAATGGAGAAAAAAAAAAAAACCAAACAAAATAACAAACCCACATAGTGTAAGGAAATAGTATCCTTAAACAATGTTTTAAAAATACCAAAGAAAAAATGCACAGTATCTGTATAAAGCTACAATAAATAAAAACTTAAATTTTTATTATTAGACCATATATTTTATTTTTAACATATTTTTACAAAGGAATAGGATAAAAGTTAATTCATTATGATAATATAACATTCTGAAAACAGCACTTACATGAGAAATTAAGAAATGTGGATACTAGAACCTGAATATGTAGATCACTACTATTAATTACATACAATAACAAAATATTGCTATGAGAGATGCTTCAGAAATTGTTTAATAATTCAATAAAACTGACTTAATAATCTGAATATCGTGAGGCTTAGCAAAGGCTACTGTGTGCACAAAACCTTGCAATGTGTTTTGTCTTGGAGAGAAATTTTCAATTTGTAGTATTGAAACCTTTCATTTAAACAAAATCTTATAAAATTATTCAGTATATCAAAACTGATCTTTGTTCCATTATCATGGGAGTTTAAATCACCAGCTACAAGTACGTGTCATTTTCATAGGCTTTTCAAGGCAGAGTTTGAGAACAATTTTTTTAGCAAAATAATATTGATAGTCACATGTAAGTTATACTAAGCAATAAATGAGCATTCTATGTAGGTTAATTTTGAGGTGAAAGATGAGCATACAACCAGCCTTTTTTCCTAATCATATATTTCTGAATTTGTAGTTTAACTTATAAACTTTTTCCTGAATTAAATAGAAGGTGACTGTACAAACAACAGCAACAAATGTCCAAAATAAACTGTGTGCAACATGAGGGAGGAAAAGGTAACTAGTTATGGGAAGAAAATCCTATGACATCTGTTTATATTTTTTCATCTTAAAAAATTATATTTTTATTTATAAATATTTACTATATGGACCAATACTGAAGGCCTGAATTCATCTGTATTTTGGATAGTCATGTAACAACAGTGGACAAGAATACCTTGAGAGGAAAGTGGGAATTTTACAATATGGAAGGCTCAACATTGGTACCCTTAGTCTTTTGTCCACTTATATCTGGATAACAATAGCACATACTTCAATAAAAGGATTGTTATAAGGATTAAATTTTTAAAAATTGTATTTGTAAAATATTTAGAAAAAAAAGCCAGGTGAATAACAAGCCTAGTACAGAATATAATCGTTTTTGTTAAATGAAATATCAAATAATAATCTTAATAATAGTAATAAGTTTTTGCATGCTATAAAATTTTGCAATTTACTTTTCTCAAATAAGTGGGTTTAGAGTTTTATTAATTACATATTTAGTACTACTATTTACTAGGTATTATTCTAAGTGCCTGGTTTATATCATTGAACAAACACAAAAGCCTGCCTTCTTGGAACCTAGAATCTATCGGATGAAGAAAGACAATAAAAAATAGATGTACTGAAATGTGAATTACACATCAGGTGGTGAGTGCTATTGGAAAGGAAAAATGGTAGAGCAAGGCTAGGAGGGATTGGGAGAGCTGAGCATGAGGTAAGTGCATGAAGTGGGTTCCATTGCTAAACAGGATGGTCAGACTGGCCTTGCTGAGCAGGTGAGTTCTGAGCAAAGATATTGAGGGAACTAACATTGAGATACCTAGGGAAATCCCTTTTTGGGGAAAGATCCCCCCAAAAGCAGAAGTGTGGCTGACAAGTTGGATGAACAGCAAGGAGGCCAAGACCTTCTGTATTGGAGACATCAAGCTGAGAAGAAGGTGAGGAAGTCAGAAAAGGACAACTGGGGAGTGTCAGATCAGATAAGGACTGTGTATTAGTCCATTTTCTGTTGCATACAACAAAATAACTGAAACTGGGTAATTCATAAAAATAATGAAATTTATTTTTTACAGTTTTGGAAGCTGGGAAGTCCAAGGTCCAGGAAACACATCTGGTGAGGGCCTTTTTCTTGGTGTGAACTCCCTACAGAGTCCTGTGGCAACACAGGGTATCTCATGGTGAGAATGGCATGAGTGAGAGAGTTGACGTGCTCAGTTACTTTCCTTATAAAGCCATCGGAATCACTCCCTGATAACCTGTTAAACCATTAACTCATTACTCCATAAATGGATTAATCCATCCATGAGGGCACAATTCTCATGAGTCAATCACCTCTTAAGAACTCTACCTTTCAAGTACCATAATAGAATTTCCCATCTTTTTAACACTGTTAAAATGGGGGTCAAGTTTCCCACACATGAACTTCTGAGGGACGTTCAACCATAGCATTCTGCCCCTAGGCCCCAAAATTCACATTATTCTCACAAGTAAATACGTTCATTCCATCCCCAAAGTCTTAATTTGTTCCAGCTCAAAAGTCCAAATTCCAAAGTCTCATCTGTGAAATCAAACAAATAATCTATTTCCAAGATACAGTGATGGGAAAAGCATGGGGTACACTTTCCCATTCCAAAAGGGACAACAAAAAAGAGGAAAGGAGTAACTGGCCCATAGCATGTCCAAAACCTAGCAGAGCAGACATTAAGTCTTAAAGCTAAAGAATAATCTTTCTTGACTCTATGTGTGGCATCCTCTGTACACTGGTGTGGGGGTTGAGCCTCCAAGTCCTTGGGCACAGCCCACACTTCAGCTCTCCCAGAATGGCTTTGGATGCTGGTAGCTCTACAGATCTGGGATCTTGATAGAGGTCCCACTCCTACAGCTCCACTAGGCATTGCCCTGTTAGGAGTTCTCTGCTGCAACTCTGACCCTAAATTTCTTCTTGGCATTGCTGTAGTGGAGGCTCCCTGCAGTAACTCCACCCCTGTGACAAATCTCTTCCCGAGCCCCCAGACTTTTCCATACATCTTTTGATCCGGGTGGAGACTGACATCCCTCCATAGCTCTTGCATTCTGCAGGCCAACAGACTTGACATGACATGGATTCCACCGAGGCTTCCAGCTTGTATCTTCCAAAGCAGTGGATCCAGTGGCACCTGAGGCCTAGAGCACAGGTGCTTAGCCACAGCTAGAGCAGCCAGAGAAGCTAGGTTGCTGGAAGCAGCATCTCAAGGTGGCCCTGGATAGTGAGCCCATGGAGGGTGCATTTAGTCAGTTCCCTGAAATTACTCTATTTTCCTAGGCCTCTGGGTCTGTGATGGGAGGGGCAGCCTTGAAAATCTCTGAAATGCCTTTGGGGTCTTTCTTCCATTCCCTTGATGATCCCTTCTTTCTGTACTAATCTCCTTAGTAGATGGGCACCAGGCTACACTCTTGGTTTTCTCTCCTGAACATACATTTTCACTCTTTATGTAGGCAGGCTGAGAGTTTTTCAATTTTTTACCCTCTACTTCCCTTTTAATTATAAATTCTGGCTTTATGTCATGCTTTTGCTGCCATAACCCAGAATAAGTTGTAAGAAGTAGCCACTCAGCTGCTTGAATGCTTTGTTGCTTGAAAATTTATTTCACCACATACTCTGGGTCATTACTCTTAAGTTCCTCATTCCATAAAACCCTTGGGAATGGGTACAATCTAGCCAAGTTCTTTGCCAGTTCAAACAAGGGTGATCTTTGCTCACTGTCCAATAATCTACTTTTCATTTATATCTGAGACTGAGGCATTTTGTACTTACCTGGCTGTGTCTCACCTGGGTGTGTCTCACCTGGCTGTGGCAATTTGGCCCTCATGTTTGCCCAGCTGTTGCCCACTATGCTGTAACCCAGACCCTCACCTGGATGTCATACAGACCCAGCTACAGCTGCACTCTCAGCTTATCACACTGTGGTTAACACACACTGCTATAACAGAATTTTCCCTTCTGTTTCTCTTCCTGCAATTTTCCACCCTGAGACAAAGTCATAACCACATAAGATCATAAGATCCTCATAAGATCACTCTTGACTTGTTACAAAAACCTGGAAATGCTATAATATAAAAATAACACACCTGCTGTGTTTGGGGCACAGCCTTTGTGACTTGTGTCTGCTGAGACAATGCCGGCATATCAGTAAATTCTGTTTTCCTGTTTTAAACCTCAGTGTTTCCTGCTTCTCCCTGTGAGTTCACAGTAACTCACTGCAACAAGACCTCCTCAAAATGGTCTTTACAGTCCATATTTTTATCAGCATTCCAGTCACCACTATTTAAACAATCTCTAAGGCATTCCAAACATTCCCTGGTCTTCTAGGCTTGTAATTACTAACCAAAATCTAACCTATCTCTAGCGTGCTCCTCTAAATTCTATCAGCCCCTGCCCATCACCCAGTTCTAAAGCCACTTAGAGATTTTCAGGTATTCATTACTAGCAATACCCCACTTCTCAGTACTAGTTTTCTGTACTTGTTTGTTTCCTGTTGCTTATAACAGAATACCTTAAAGTGAGTAATTTATGAAGATAATGAGTTTTATTTCCTATAGTTTTGGAGACTTGGAAGTCCAAAGTCCAGGGAAAACATCTGGTGAGGACCTTCTTCTTGGTGGGACACCTTACAGAGTCCTGTAGCAGCACAGGGTATCACATGGTGAGAATGGAATGAGCAAGAGAGTTAAGGTACTCATTTGCTGTCCTTATAATACCATCAGAACTACTGTATGATAACCCATTAAACCATTGACCCATTACTCCATGAATGAATTAATTCATTCATGAGGGCACAGTCCTCACAATCCAATGACCTCTTAAAGGCCCCACCATTCAAATACTGTAATAGAATTTCCCACCTTCTTAACACTGTTACAATGGGGATCAAGTTTGCAGCACATGGGCTTTTGGGGGACATTCAACCCATAGTAGCCTGGAAGTTATTTGTAAAGGTTTTTGGATTTTCCTGTGACAGAAATTAGAAGATCTGGTAGTGTTTTAAGCTGATTCATGTTGTGATCTGTCTAATGGCTAAAAAAAAATATCACTCTGACAAATCTGTTGAAAAAGACTGAGGAGTGTAAGTTTAGAGTTAGACAGCATGTGGTGAGATTAGAGATGATAGTGACTCTGTTCATGATGACAGCAGAGGAGATGTTGCAAAGAGATCAGTATTTAGAAGGTAGATCCAATTGTGCTTCCTGATGATGTGAGGTATGGGAGAAAGAAAGCAGTCAAAGATAATAGAATCTTTGTAATTCTTTCCAAAAAGTGTGGAAAAACACAAACTATTTTATAACACAAAGGCTCACAGATTTTCTTGAGGCAATAAGTTTTTTAAAAAGTGTCAAAAATGTTGTCTTTCTGTTTTACACAAAGCAAACAGTCTAAATTTACAGATCCTTTAAAGTAAATTTCAGGAGTACTCTAGCAGATATTTTGTGAACTCCAGCACATGTAGTTTATTCCTTCAAATAATTGGTAGTGTAAGTATGAAAATATCTACTTTATGATTGAAAATTAGGTTATGGAAGATGAGTATTTGGAAATTTTTCTATTATTGTCATTTGATTTTGTTGCTGAAAACCATGTAACTGTTTACTCTGTAAAATGTTATTTTTATACTCAGAAACTTGCAAACAGATCTTTCCTAAAAATTAAAATTTCTTCAAATAAAGTACATCATAGGTACTTTTCTTCATTTTGATCTGTATGTCTTTTTCGGTTCTAATGAACTTTTATAATCAAACACCATAATAAACTGAAATTAGTATCAACCTTTTGAAATGCTGAAACAAAAAACGTTCAAAACTTTTGGACATCACTGAGCATATACTTTTCAAATTCCGAAGTTGTTTTGAAAATTGATTGATGTTTTCTTCCACCAAATATATATATTTTAATTTATTTGGAGGCAATTAACTGTGACTTCCTTCTGACACCTCCTGTTAAATTTTTTTTGTTAACTTTAAAAAATCATCTCTGTCTCCTGAATCATAAAAATATTCATAATTGTACTTTAAGGCTCAGTGACAACATCACCTCCTTCCCTTATTCCTCATCCTGCACTGTATTTCTTTCTGAGCTCTCATAGCACTTGGTCCTTTTTTTTATTTTGTGACACACATTAAGTGCCCCTTTACTTTCTAGCCTATAAATTCTTCAAGGACAGAGACTGTGTTTATTTACTTTCTTCCTAGGTCTTCCTTTTTTTCATTTGCTAAATAAGGATACTACATCTCTAAACTTAGAACACTATGATGCTAGTAGTCATGAAAATAACTCTAGTTCAGTTAGTTCTTCTCATAATACTCGAAGTAGTAGTACTAGTAGTATTTCCATAGTGCTTAAAATTCATCAGGCATGTCCTTAGCACTTGATATTTATTACATCACCTAATATTCACAACGACTCTTTGAAGTAGGTATTATTACAGTTTCCACTTTTTATTGTAGAGGAAACTGTGCCACAAAAAGTTTGAAAGTTTAGTAAGTTCCCAAGGTATTGTTATTATTATTTTAACTCAAGTGTGGGAGTTAAAATTTGCAGTTGGCTTCAGAATACAGTTGCGTGAGTGTCATGTGTGCTGCCTCTCAGTGGTTCTCCACTAAGATTGCGCTGCTGCTGCAGATCTTGCTGCATATATTTGAGCCCCCTGGGTTTCTTTCCGTCTTTCAAAATAGAAGAAGACCCAAAAGAATGTTTCTTATATATGAAGAGCAACGCATGCACACATTCTCAGGAATTAAACTATCAATCAAGTAGGAGAGAGAGTCTGTCAAGTGCAGAGAGGTCCCCTCATTGGGAAGGAACACAGACTATACAATCCCAGCCATTTTGATAATTGGCTGGATGACCACTGACAAGATTGCACCTCAGTTTCCCACTCTTTAAATGCAGGTATTAACATAACATATGGATTGTGGTATGCCCACATAAAATAATACTTATGAAAGGAATTGTGAAAAAACAAAAAAAGCACCTTGTGAAAGCTGGCAAACTGGAAATTTTCATTCAGATTGTTTCCTGATACCTAAAGTTACTTACAGAAATTTGCCCATTTAACAACTGCATTCCTACAACTGAAAAACAATTAGGATTTTGTTATTGTTGCTTTTGTTGTTTGTATTGAGCTATTTCATCTTTAACATATTTGTTTGTGTGGTTGTTTTACTGGTTATGAATATTCATGGGGTACAAAGCTGACTGTCACCACTCATGCCCAAGATGTGATTGCCAGATCCATACCGGCCGCGTGCCCATTACCTCAAATTGCAATAGTATCCCATGTCCCCACCCAATTATCCCTGACCTCCCTCCCCATCTGTCTTCCCCCACTCCACTTTGTATCCCTAGGTATGCTCTCTCCCTCTACAAGTCCAAAGCACCACTGTGGTCTTTCTTTCCTTCCTTCTTTCTCTCTTCACTCCCACTTATGAGTGAGCACACGAGGTATTTTTCCCTCTGTGCTTTGCTTATTTCACTCAACATAAGTTTCTCCAAGCTCATCCATGTTGTTGCGAGTGGCAGGATTTCATTATTTTTATGGCAGGGTAGGTACTCCATGGTGTATAGATAGCACATTTTCCTTATCCGATCATCCATCAATGGACATTTAGGTTGGTTCCATATCTCCGCTGTTGTAAACAGAGCTGCAAGAAACATGGGAGTGCAGGTATCCCTTTGACCTGATGATTTCCATTCCTTTGGATATATACTTAGAAGTGGGATTGCTCGATTGTATGGAAGTTCTATCTGTAGTTGTTTGAGAAACCTCCACACTGTTTTCCGTAGTGGTTGTACTAATTTACAGTCCCACCAACAGTGTAGGAGCATTCCTTTCTCTCCACACCCTTGCCAGCATTTGTTATTCTCTGTTTTTTTGATTATAGCCAGTCTAAGTAGGGTAAGGTTATATCTCAATATGGTTTTAATTTGCATTTCTCTGATGACTAGTGATGGTTAGCATTTTTTCATGTACATGTTGGCCATTTGTATGTCTTCCTTTAAAATCATCTTTAACATTTTAAGGATTTAAAAATTATTCCATTTTAAGGTGCATGCAAAATAGGCTGGCTATTATAATCACACATAGATCAAGTTTAACATATACAGGGGGAAATACAGAAAATCAAAGGAATCTCATTGCCTTGTCATTAGTGTAGTGATTAATGATGGCTCTTTTGCTATATTTACATTGAAATTATTGATTAGTGCATGAAGAAATTTAAGTGAAACCTTTGGCCTTAATTCTTAAGCAATAAACAATTTAATTAACTAAATATCACAGTCTAGATATAGTTTTTTCTAGGTTTCTGCAGCAACTGAAGGTTATTATCGAGAATTCAGTGCCCTTTTATTTTTCTCTTCTTGCATCCTCAAAGTGTTGGCTTTTTCTTTTTATGCTTACAGTTTCATAGCCTTGGAAATTTGAGGCTTAATATCCTCCAGTGACAGCATCCCAGCAGGAAGAAAGAGAAAGCGTCATGGAAAGAATTCTCCTTTTAATATCTCTGTTGATGAAATACAATATCATTCTCAGAAACCATGCATCATAATAATGTTTACAGTGCAGAAACTGAAATATGCCATGTGATCGCTCCTAGCTGCTGAAGTGTCTGGGAACCTTTGTATCCATCAAAGGGGAATGGGATTAGTCATTGGTTGCCTTACAGCTCTGGTGCTTTCCAAGTGGGCTACGTGGTCTGTGAATATTGCTACCCATCTAATCCCAAAACAATATGATAGCTCTGTTAGCCAGGAACACTGGCTAACAGAGGACCCTGAAACAAAATTGTTTAAATGAGTCTTTTCAAAAATCCAATAATTATTTCAGTATTTCCAGCACATTGGAAATTTTAAGTAGGTAATTTTAGAAGAGATGCATTAGTAAAACTAAATTGCCAACATTTAAATTAAAATATGAATTTTATATGTCTACCCATAACTGTAGTTTACCTTTTACTAACACACTAAGAAAAGTATTACCTTATGAATTAGTACTTGAGAAATTCTCTAAGGATATTTAACAGAGTTTTGGGAAGAAATCTTTTAATATTAATAAAGGCTGTTTTACGTTAAAGAAGTTAGAAAATGTATGTAAGTACCTACTACAGGAAATTACTTTTAAATGGTGTTAACTTTAAATATAAATAGGTTGAAATTAAGGTGAGTAAAATGATTTCCTGACATCAACCTGTTTTATGAGATTTGTATATTAAGTAAATGCTAAATATTATAAATATTAGCAGAAAGATACCAAGCAAGGTGCAAAAAAAGAAAAGTCAATGTTTTGATTTTTTTTTTTTTTTTTGAGCCTTCTGTGGTTTTGGATTTCTCATTAAGGAAACTAAATTAGATAATCAGTTACTAGAGTTAAAACCATATATCAGATTTTTGGCATTTTAACACTGGTAGATGGTTAAATCCCATAACCAGCATTTGGATGGAAAAACCTAATGATATAAACATTTCTTATTTTCATTCAACACTCAATTGAAATGAACATATTAATCTTTTTTTATCTTGAGTTTCTAAATGACTTCCCCTTACTCATAATTTGTATAGGTAATAAATGAACATAAGACTATATAAAATTGTCAAGTAATCAACAAAAGTATGTTTGAGAAAAATATGATATTTCAAAATTAGTAAGATAAGGGCTTAGAAAATTAGATAATTGGCAAAATAAATTTTTAATTTTACATCTAAATTCTCGAGTTCTTCCATAATTTCTGGGCTAGTTTTAAACTAACATTTTAATCTGAAAATATTTTCTCTTCTACTCTTATGTATTACAGGCAGTGAGCACAGATCCTGTCCCAGTTAAATTACACTATGACAAGTCGCATGATCAAGTTTGGGTGCTAAGCTGGGGCACCATGGAGAAGACTTCACCAACACTACAAGTAAGCACTCAGGATATTTGAGAAAATAATGTTCTTTGAATCGTTAGATATCTCACTGGATATCAATGACCATTGAACATCGATATTCTTCTATCTGAGGATTTTGTTTGTTTGTTTTGTTTTGTTTTTATTGGTTATGAATATTCATGAGGTACAAATCACAGCTAGATACCAAAGAAAAAGGAACAAAAAAAGTTGATAATCAAGTAATTTTTGGACTGGGAAAATTCATATTTATTAAAGGTCATATCTGTATGCTGAAAGAATAACCTGTGGTGACAAAGCCAATACAATTAAGAAAAAAAGTCATAATTTACCTTTCAGCAATTTCAGTGGTGCATGTGAGATAGAGACCAAGAGAATTAGACAGCAAAAGCCTCAAAGAAGAAAAAAGCTTCCATTTTTTCCAGACAGGTAGCATTTTATTATCTGAGCAAAGGCTCATCCTCATTGGGGAATATGTGATATTATTTTTGTGGAATTTGCTTCTGCTTTGAAGTTGTTTATGTGAGAACTTCACAGATACAGGGGGAAAACACATTTGACCCTGGCCTTTTGACACAGTCTTCAGATTTTTGAAGTTACAAGTTTAAGAGGAAACAGAAGGGCGTGGGTAAGAATGTTTGGCTATGGGAAGAAGTTCCATATTATTTCTCATATTATTTCTCAAACTTCCTTGTGATTATGCTACCTCCTAGACTATACCTCTCTTTACAAGGCCTTAAATAATTAACCTTTCACCATTTTTCAGAAAAAGTCTGTTGAAAGCAATTGTCTTATTTTAAATCAGTTGTCATTACCAATATTTTAATGTTCCTGAGTTATTTTCAGTATTTCAGTATTTAACTTACAAATGACAGGTCTATTGAAATGAAATATTTTAATGTAGCTATCTGAATGAGGGTTCATCTTATTTTCATTAGAAATGTGTTATTTGAAATATCAAAAATGTAGTATTTCAGTTATGTATTGTTGCCAGTCAATTTACCCCAAAACTTGAAGTCTTAAACAAAATTAATGAATATCTTATCACTCATAGTTCTGTGACTTGGTCGTTTGTGCAGATCTGCCGATGTGGTCTGGGAGCACAGTCACCTGATAATTGGACTCCAGTCACCTAATAATTTGGCTGGAGTTGGAGGGTCCAAAATGGACTCACCCTCATGTCTGTCATGTGGTGGTGTTGCTCAGCTGGGTGCCTTGTGTCCTTGCATGTGACCGCTCACCCTTTAGCCTGGCATCTTCACAGCATAATGGTTTCAGTTACAAGGCCAGTTAAGATCTAGAATCCAGAATCCACATAAAGTCACTTCTGCTACATCCTATCGATCATATCAAGTTGGACTGTCTGCCCAAAATCAAGAGGATGGAATGACAGAGCCAATCTTTTTATAGGCAAAGGACAATCTTCCCAGTGAGCAATTGTTAGAATGATCTGTCTCAATAGGGTAATAATGGAGTTTAGTTCTCTGAGATTTTGTATTTAGTATAATCTTGACAAGATGAATAAAATAGGTCAATATATATGATTTTTTAATAAAAATTATATATCTTATAAATTATTTTAATATGCTATTACCTTTACAGTAAACATAGTTTAAAAAGCTGAAAACTATTTTTTCTTTCTTTTTTTGAAAAATAAAGCTGCATATATTTTCAATATATAGTACTCTTCAGCAGTTATCCCTTTCCCTCCCCTTTGGTTCTGGCTACTTGGAGAGATTAACAACTTTCCCTGTGCTGCAGTATCTCCACAAAGTAACTTAGACAAATTCCTCTGCTATTGTACAGAAAAAAAGGCTTTATTGAAGTGTTAAGAAACTTCGCATACATTACCCAGCCATGTAAAAATGAGTTCTTTAGTTTTCTGTGAACACTTAATAAAAAATATTTTATGCTAATAGAATATGATAGTTTCTAAAAAAAAAATTTGCTGGGTGAGAGTGAAAGGTAAGTGTTATACCTCAAAATATAAAACAGCTTGTAGGAATTAATAAGTATTCTTAAAATAGTACATATAAGAAGAGTTACTTACATAAGGTTTCTCTGTGCATATACATATATATATATATGAAGATGTAAATGATAGATAGATGATAGATAGATAGTCAGACAGACTGACAGAAAGCACAGTCTCTGGATTAGAGAATAGACTATTTCTTATTCATGGAGCATGTTAGTGTTTATTCCCTGGCCCTTATCAACACTGGGAAATGTTGTGAGAGACTAACGTTACCCTGTTGTGAGAGACTAACGTTATCCGGCACAATTGCACCGTAGGAAGACCCTAGAATTATGTGTTCTAAGGTTTTTTTAGGCTGCTGGCCTAGCAGCCCATCTCCTTTTCTGGAGAGATAAAGATTATTACTCTGGTATGTAGGGAAATCTTCTCCTTGAAGGGGAGGGGTAGATCCGTACTCTGGAATGTCAGTAATTGGCTCAAAAGAAATAATTTTCTAAACCTCTCAGGAGCAATACACCATCACTAGTCTTCAAGGTATTTTTGCTATGCCATCATCCTTTAACCAAGTTTGCCAGTGCCCTTTGCTCAGAAAGACCTGACTCTGCAGAAATGTCAAAGTATTCATGGATAATTGTCTCTCAACATGATTTTCAGGAAACATGCACAAAGAAAATGGGATTTAAGATATGTTTGAAAAGAACAAATATTTCTTTGGAGAAATTGAACTCACAAAACCAAACATATGGGCAAGCTCTCACTTTGCTACAGAAATTTGGTGCTATAATGTTAAAAGATTAGATTGGAAAGACAGAGTGACACTAGTTCGTGAAGTCTAGAAAGTAACTTTTTTACCCTAATGCAATATATCTTTGGTTCTTCCCTCCTCTGGACACATACTGGACCCCTGTTGGTTGGGTGAGGGCCAGGTGACAAGTTCTGACAAATTACTTGTATTATAAGTGGAAACACTCGAATTTGGAATGTGGGGTGAAACAGTGAAAATAGCAGATAGCCTGCCAAAGCCTTCTGGGCAAGTAACACATGAAACAACATATTTAATTTCTTAGCCACTGAGACTTTAAGGTTTATTTTCTGTTTTGTATTTTAACAGTAACATAACAGCCTATCCTATTAGAACAATTTTTCAGTGAACAATGGCAATTTCTAATGGGATTCAATGAAAGTACATTCATTTGAATAAAGAAAAAAAATGCCCGTTGAGAAAAACAAACAAGCAACAAATAAAAATGTCACTTATTTCTGTCATAAAAACCAAAGAAAAATATTCAGTTTTGAGGGAGGATTTGCATTTACCTTAAGAGACTCGGTCAATAGTTTAAGAAGTTAATTTGGCGGCCATATGTAGGAAGTATTTAGAAAAGGAAAAATTGAAGGCAGGAAAGAAAGCCCTTTAAAGGGGTAGCACAAAATAATTGCTGTGCAGCAGGGACAATGAAGATAAATATGGAGCTATAAGAAATCTAAAGGAAGAACTGAATAGATTTTGGTGCTTAATGAGAAAGGAGGAATGAAAGAGTTTAAACGTAATAATCTTTCTTTTAATGAACTATTAAAAGCCATTTAATGATGAAAGAAGAAACCTCTTGGATTAAAACTCATCACTTATTTTCAATGTATAGGAAGAAAAGGTTTTAAAATATGTTTTATGTATTCTAAGATTTTTGAAATTTATAATGCTTTATACAACTTACTTTGGAATTTTTAGACCTGTGTTGCCAGCGATGTTATATGGAAGGGATTTTGACCTAATATTTCATTTACATTACCTGCATGTTTGCTTTTATTTTTCTCATTATAGGAAGTTTACCATTTGTATAATGTAAACGTTGCTTATGTGTGTATATGCTTAATATTGTAAGACAAAATTATTCAAGACAAATATTTTACTTTCTTAATTTCTCGATAGAAACAGAAGTGGAAAATAAATTACAATTACAGAATTGCAATTTACTTACCTAATAATATACTAATTTTAAGGAGGTCAATAAAGAATCTATGAATTCAACTGTCAGAAATAGATTTATTTCACTCTAAATAAAATTAAAGCTCATACTCTTAAATGACTGCATTCCTGAGGAGTAACCACGCTGTGTTCTGTTTAGGTAATAACTCTGGCCAGTGGGAATGTGCCGCACCACACGATCCATACCCAGCCAGTGGGAAAGCAATTCGACAGAGTGGATGATTTTTTCATTCCCACCACAACGCTCATTATCACCCATATGAGGTAAGTTCTAAGTTGAGTGATCAACTTTTTTAGATTTCTCTCTAATTTTAATAGAAAAACACATGAGCTCATAAAAAAAAAGTATAAAACAAATGCATACATACAATTGCATATGATTTAGCATTGCCACATCTCATTGATGAGCCTTTCTTTATTAGCATTACTGATATATTTCCCATAATTTGTTTTTAATGCCTGAGAGAAGTAAATTTATAAAGACGCAGTTGTATTTTTTTAATCAGTTTAACAGTTAAAATTTTTCCAAATTATAATTAGGGTTCTTCTTACTAGGCTCTTGAAAAATGCTGGCATTTCCTGAAAATGCAAATAATTTAAATGATAGAGTCACTTTTTAAATTGAGAGAATTTTCATTTGCTCCTGTCATCATAAAAGACTTGTAGTCATAGAAATGTATTCAATATATTTTTATAACACGCTTGTACCATTTTTGCTCTTACTGAAATTAATATAAAATTGTATTGGGAAGTAAAGTAAGTTGAAATGAAATGTTTGAAGTCTGCACTTTTAGAAAACATGTTGGTGTTTTCTCTCTCTCCATGTACTTACTAGAGGTGAAAAAATGAACATTAACTTCCAGTAATATCACTCCAAAGCTTCGTAGAAGCAATTTAAATGCTTACAGGAGGATTTTGGTATATCTTGTTTTTCAGTACTATGTATCTTGATAATTTTTTTGAAACAATTCAAAAGTATTTGTTTAGCAATATTAAAAATGAATTTCAGCCAAGCACATATTTTTCCTTTTTCTCAAGTGAATTGTGATGTGTGGGAACTGCTCCAGTTATGTTTTATGAGCCATTATTTTATTCTTATGTATGTTTGTTTTCCTTGTATTAAATTTGAAATTATATCATCTAGAATTTGGAGTTATAAGAATTCTGGAAGACTGAAAAATTTAACTTTTCAAAACTAAAAAAGGGGGATTAATAAGTCAGAATTATATTTCATAGTCAAAGATAGAATAAATTATTTCTTGCAAAGCCAAGTATGTTTTCAAAGATGTATTTGCCAAGCAATGGACCATTATTTTCAGAATGCCTATTATGTACTCAACAATAAAGTCATTAATAACATAATTTGCTTTCACAATTATTACACATTTTTATGGAAAATAAGTAGTACTTATTGAACTATACAATATTTGAAAAATATTTACATCAAAGCAATAATTTTTAGGTTCTGACTGCTACCACTGTAATAGCTTAAAGACTGAAAAAATCAGTGTTGAGCTGAAATAGTACCACTTGAGATGGTATCTACTGAATAAAAGTTTTTATATTTAATTGATGAGGATAAAATTTTACTTAATTGGCATTGAGTGTTATTTTCAAATTGTTGATAAATTATTAATAACCAATAATTAAATATGTAAAGTTGCTTTTATTTATCCCGTTTGCAAATTTCCTATTAATGCATTTAATATACTATTATCAACTTTGCTTTTTTTAAAAAAATGTATTATTAGTACAATTTCTTGGGGCAAAGTTCTAGTGTCTCTGAAACTACTAGGCTTAATACTGTACAGGTTGAGAGTATCTTTCCTCCTACAACTCGTAAATTGAATCACTGTGTTGAAATAGCTACCAAGGTGAGAGTACAGACTTTTGCTGCGTGCAGTTAAGTGTTATGTGTAATCTGTGTTCATAGATATAATTTATATATTGCCAGAATGTAGCTTCTCTTTAGGCTCTAAATGTTTAGTACATATCTGGAGTTGGGGGTAATAATAATTAGAAAAACGTCCAAATAATGTGAACAAATGTAAGGTACCATTTTATTTTAGTTATTTCTATGTATTATGAAATAGACTAAAAAGTAAGGTTGAGGATATTTTTTGTAACATTTTTATACCTTTTAGGGATGTGTAGTAGAATGCATGGGTGGTTTGCCAGTAATTTGTTTAATTAGTAAGAATAATTTAGTAAGAATGAAAAAAATAAATTACAGCAATTCTGCCTGTGTATAGAATCCCATAGTAATGAATATGAATGATTATCTGATTTCTTATTGCAGTTCAAAGTAATTACTCTTATTATGACAGTGGATGGTAAGAGTAAAAATTGACATGCATTTCCGAAAATGAATTCTGAAGTATGTAATGTATTTTTGAAATAATGAGAATTTATTCTACTTCAGGGACACCTGAGTGATAGATATGGTCTTTTCTCCTACCAATTTCATGTAACTTATTTTTAACCAATTTTGATATGTGTTTAAATATGTGTGGCTGAGGTCAAATATTTATGAATTGTGGTTTTCAGAATTTGACACTACTTTCTGACTGTTGTGCTTGTAGATATTCACATTCCGGGCAAAGGGTCTGACACAGAATGTGTGTTTAATTAATATTAGTTTTCTTCCTCTGACCCTACATCACATTAATCTGCTTTTCTCTCAGATTGCTACATCCTCTTTTCAAATAATTTTTATCTCCAATGTCTGAAAAGCCCCTGGACAAGTGTCAGGATTTATATGCTTAATGCCTAAAAACCAGTAGGCACTTAATTCACATTTCTCATAGGAATGGAAATAAGGAAGAAAGTGCTACACTATATCCTAAACCAGATTATATAGTACTGAGGAAAGAACTATATTTCCTATGTGCTTGATTTCTCTTCATCTAACAAATTACCAACATGCAACAAGTGCACATGAATTGTGTGGAATCAGTAAACAGCACTAATAAGAATATAGATCTGTCAGAAAAATCTACGCCCAGATGTCCCAGTAATACCATTTGCCATTGGCCATAGTGACTTTAGCCAACTTCATTTTTTTAAGGACTGAAGTGAAATAACGTTTGAGCATTAAATTGCTCAGTAACAGTTGTCCAGATTGTTCATAACCTACGCTAGGACACTGGCTCCCTTGTGATTAATCACAATTTTGCTAAACGCCTCTGTTTTCTCTGCCTGATTTCTTCTCGTTTTTCCTTCAGTTTTTTTTGTTTGTGTATTTTTTTTTTCCTGTGCCTATAATTCTCAGGTTTCTTTAATCTGGTCTGTAGGGCGAAAAAGGACTGAGGAATTTAAGAATACCAAAATGGGTATGGTAATTTTCTTGACAGTGGTAATCACTTCACCATGTATATGTATATCAAGATAAGTACGTCAGAACATCATGTTGCACACCTTAAGTATATATAATAAAAAAGAACACCCAAATAACTTTATAAATCTACATTAAAAGATAAATTTATAGTTTAAAAACATCAATTTTTACAAAATTTGGGAAGTTCACTTTTTAAGAGTATTTAAAATTCTCAGTACTTTAAAAATTCTTGAGTTCCTAATTCAGTATCTTTTTGAATCACCTTAGGAATTTGAATTTCAGTGAACTCATTTTTATGTTCAAAATATCTGAGAATGTGGGCCTGGAACCACCCACTCAATTCAGTTCTTCAACTGAATCCTATCCCGCCCCTGAGTGATAATTTGCACAGTCGTTCCTGTTTAATACCATGGAGTAAGGGCTTATTAGTAAAAATATCCCTTTTTGGTTTTATTTCAAACTTTCTTCTCAATAGAAATTGTAAGACTGGCCCAAAAGCGCGGATCTTACTTGTTGGGAAGGCTCATCTCGCAAAGACCAGGAGACAGAGATCGTTGCAATCAAGCAAGAGGTTTTTATTCCAGCATGCTGGGGTCGCTCCGTCTTCAGGACAGCAGTGGCCCCGAGCTCTTAACACAAGCACTTTTTATACAGTTTGGTAGGCAGACTTTGGCAACAGGATGAGTTGTACACAGCTTATTGGTCACCTGAGGTGACTTTTAAATCTATTGGTGGCTTTCAGTGGGGTGGTACACAGACGAGGAACTGGGGAATTGACCAATAACCCACCTCTTTTATGATTAGGCCAGGTGGCCAATAGATAAGGAACTGGTTAGACAGTTCCTGGAACTGGGTGTACTTTGGGTGGTCATGCCCTTCCTGGTATAGCTGGGCTGTCCCTCGTAGGGACTTTCCAGCCTTGGCCTGAAATGGTGGAGTAGTTCAAAATGGCATTAGTTATTCTACCTTGTTCATTTATTTGTTTTTTTTTAACAAGCACAGGTACAGAAGCAGATGGCATATGTTAAAGTAAATTTCTCTTCTACATAATCAGAAGATTATGTGAACCCTAGGCTGAGAATAACTAGACACACTACTGCCACACTACATTTGATCTTAATCAAAATAATCTTTCGGTTACTGAGCTCTGGACACTAGACCAAGCTTGACACTTGTCTTTTTCTTTCCTGAAGAAGTTTAATGAAAGGAAACTCCAGGAAGATGAGAGAGGATGAACGTCTCCCAGATAGTTCCAGCTACCTATTGAGCTTCTGAAAGGGACTGACCAAATACTGACCAAAAGAAAGTTTATTTTTAAAAGGTTAATAAAACTCTATCGTGCATATTTTCAATACACCAGAGTATGAGTTAGTTAATTCCCCCTCACTAATTGTTGAGGAAAAACTTAAATAAATAGAAATTTAGTTAATAACAGAGATGCTTTCCTAATGTTTATTAAAAACATTCTGGTTTAGACCACTCTCAAATATTATGCCTTTTTGTTTCTAAGTAAGAATTTTTTTTTATATTTTATGATCTGTTAATTTAAACAAAAAGAGTAGCATTTAATATTTAATAAATGATGTATTTTTTACATTAGTACTTCATTCCACATTTCAGTTAACTGGCCATGTGTATTAACCAGGCAATCATTTTCAGACTTGTAGTTAGTAAAGAATTTTCTTTAAAAACCTTAAAGTCAGGCAAAAAATTAATAAATTATGAATCATACATACTTGTAGAGTTGAAGACTTTAGGCAGTGCAAAAGAAGTATATTTTGCAATGACATGCGAAATATAAATTTATTGTATGAAGAATTTCAACTTAGATTTTTATCTCCTACAAATAAAAATCGATAGGTAAAATTAAACAGATAGGCAAAATTAAAAGAGAGCCTTAAAAATGAAGATGCATGTAATTCTCATAAGAATTAATTAGGTCTATTTAACATAATAAATATTGAAATAATAATTCATTATCATTTTAATCAAAAGTTCTCTATAAATATAAAACAAAACTTTTCATTATTTACTTCTAATTTGTATCCAAAGAAGTAAGTTATTATACAACCCCATTGTCAAATTAAATTGAAATTACAGTATCATTATATGTAAAGAGATATATTTGAATAATATTGTAATTCTATGATTCTTACTGTTTTTATGATATGCCTAATGCATGGGGAATTTAATGATTTTTCTAATCAATCTTCTGAAGTTAGCCAAGTAAATAGAAAGTAATTTAAAAAATAAGCTTTATTATTTTTCAGAAACATTCTTACAATGCTTGTGTTAAACCTCAAAGCAACTAAATCTCATAATGCATGGACATTTACATAATTGATTGTTTTATTTTGGTACCATTCTGAAGAGAGAAAAATTTTAATGTTGATTTTTTAATGTTGTGGTATGTGTAAACATTGCAGCTTGCTGTGCAGGTGTTACTAGAATTTGCATACAAGAAATGAAAAACAATAGACTTGGCAGTGACATGTCACATTATTATATTTTCTTTTAATTCCGTGTAATGATTAGAGGGAGAATTGAGGAAATAAAAGCAGCAGCAACTAAGGAGGCGGCAGACATCAAGTCATGAGAGATGACATTTTTCCATGGGACCGCCTTCAAAGAATCTTCAATAATTCTTCCTAGGAATGATTTCTTTTTGGTAATAGGGGAAGAAAGTGAGACTTCATGGAGGCCAATGCAGTGCAGAGCCGGGGAATGTGATAAAGCTCAGTGCAGGATTCCAGGAAGGCCGGAAAGTGTAATCTACAACAAACGCAAGAATTGGCAAAAGTCTTTTTTGGAATTTTTGACTGGTCATGAATAAACATGTTGGAAAGAGGATAACAGCAAGATGTTTTCACCTAGATTGCAAGCGAACAGTTAACTTTGGGGTTATTTGGTGTTATAAGTAGAAATGGTTTAAAAGTTTCACTGACTAAAATAATACCTTTGATATAATTTAAAACAGGTGCCTCTCGATGAAAAAAGATGTATTTACAGCCTATCCTTTGAAGCACCTACAAATCATGCCTTTTCCATCTCTTCACCTATCTCTCTCCCAATTAGAGTTCAAGTAGAGACAAATTGAATGCCATCTAGCTGAAGCGTGCTGATGTCAACTGGCACAGATGACATTTGTAGTAAATACAAGAAGAAAACAATTTTTGATTTATGTATCTATTCCAGGACTAGTTCTGTAAATAGTAAAGGAAGGCAGCAATTCAGATGGTGCTATTTGAGATACCTTTTACCCTTGGGCTCCCTGCCCCCCGGCCTCCCTTAATTTGATTGTTTTGCCTAGAATTTCAAACCACTTGTCCCATTTCTTTGGGTTACACTTCTATAGAAATCGATATTAAAAATGGTCCTATTTCTTTAGAGGAAAATGGAACAGTTAGGAAATTGATATCTTTATTACTGTCATTTTTAGTTGATTATGTAGTGTCTTAATGTTTGTACTTAAGAGGGGGTGAGTATGTGTGAACTTTTACATGTGCATGTGCATATATGTTTATTTCAATCAGTGATTGCATGATAAACAATAAGAGGAAGAGAATATTTCTGTAAATCACAGTGACAGGGAGACTTTGAAAGCAACAGGCATTTTACATAATAGCCTGAAGTGCTAGTTCTCATACTTTCTCCTCCTCTGGACATTACTTGCTAAATGAAATAAGCAAACAAATAAACAACTAATGTTCAAAAAGTTTCCTTGTAAAACTCCTCCGTTCCCCACCATGTACCCCAAAATGATGTTGTTATTGAAGGATTATTTTAGATTGGGTAATTCAGGTATTTCATGGAAAGTGAACCTCAGAGTTGCTCTTCAATTTAGGTAGGCTGGAAAGTACAAGGTTAGCTGGAAGACACTCCTTTAGAATTCTTGAAAGCCAAGTGAGTGCTGAGAGTATGAGTGTTTGCATCGAAATGGGGTAGTAAAGGGCTAAGGATTTATTTTGGATCTGTCCTAATCCCCTCACGGTCAATGGCTATGGCTCCACTGCAAGTGATGCAGTAGACTGAAATAATAGGTAGCGGACACCACTCTGGTAGTCTCGAGAGGTCTACAGCACTCCTGTTCTGTTATAAATTACAGCAAAGAAATGATTAAGAAGGGATTGGGTTTGATATATGTTTCCTTAAAGCTCCTCCAAGAGAAAAATAAACATTCTGTGAAAGTGAAAGTGAAAGTAAAGTATATCATTCTCCGCTATATTTTATCAAATCTGTTAAAGCAAAAATTATATATATTGCTAGCCATACATCAAGACAACTCCAGTCTTGTGACTTGATTCATAGACAGGCCAGGTATATGGAGATATGGTTTTAGCACTAAAATCGTCTAGTTATGTTGAAATCCTAGCACAACAGCAATTGAAAATATCAGTTGTTCAATGGCATTTTAAGAAAAGTATAATTTCAGAAATGATAAACAACAATTACAATTGTTTCAAAAATGGTTTTAAGATGAAAATCTGACAAAAGTCACAATTCAGTGAGGTGTGTTTTATTTATTTTGTTCATCCTTATCTGCTAAATCCTCCAACAAAGAGAAATAAAGTAACAAACAAAAAAGATTCTAAATATGCCAGGAAGCAAAACTCTGTCTTTCCTCTCTCAAACAGTGAATATCTGCTGTGAAACTATGACCCTCCCTTTCTCCAGTTTCTTTGAACTTCTTCACTCCCCTCTCCTCTCCACACAAGCCAGTGATGGTCCTGACCTGTTATCTCATGGGATCCTTACATCCCCAGAGCCTAGTGCACTATCTGGAAAACAAGAGCCATTCATAAATTATTTATTAAGCAATGTATACGTGTATACTTTAGTGTATGGGTATGCACATACATATGCAAACCATTGTTAGTGAACATTCCAGCATTCATATATGGGTGCAAAGCTTCATCTATATAAACACTGGACAATTTTCTTCATCTTATTTCGAAAGAGGTAAACACACTATACCCTTCGGGCTTTGATCTATAATGACATTCTTCCCCTTCTCATTATAGTTACTGGGTTTGCTTTTATTTTAAGCAATACTTTCCCGTCTTCTTTAGCATGTTAATACAGCCAACACATTGAGTGTAAAATGCTTAGATAGAAAAGCACTGAGTGCTTGCAAATGTTATGTGTGAGTGTATTCAGTTTGTTATCATTTTTATTTTTTTAGTTAGACAGCCCTGTATGCTTCTCTTAGTCTCTGCTCTGCAGTAACAGTGCTCTATTCTGAGTCTTTTAGAAAAGAGTCTAGTGCCCAAAGTGGATGAACCAAACAGCTCAGCGCCACTTTTGACAGAATGTTTAGTTAGTCATCAAAGTTGCATTTGGTATGCAGTATTTTTGTTGTATGGGGAAACAGAGATGGATTTAAAGAGCAAGCTATTTTTAAAATATGGGGATTTAACTATGTGAAAAAGGAAGAGTTTCATATAGGTATTATTAGTAGACTGTAAACTCTAGGATTTGATAAAGCTTCTAGACAGACACATTCTACAGTATTTTTTACTGAAGAACTCATTGGAGCACTAATAACACATAATTTAGAAATACTCCACATTGCAGATCTGACTCTCGAGTTTTATTATGCAAAGTGAAATAGCTCTTGCTTCTTCTCTCAGAGGTCCTTATGCTAACGCTTCAAAGTGTTCAGTAAAACATAAGGTCTTCCATTTGACAGGACCCAGTATCCTCCTTAAGAGACAGCTGGGGTTTCATATATAGCACATTCTGGTACTTTCTTTTCTCATATGTGATTTTGGGTATGCTGGAAATAATAAATCAAACTTATTTTAACCCTAAATAAGTAAATTGTATGGTTGCAGAGATTACTTGGGTCTATTTGCTCAGTAGTACAAATACACTCACATAATAATTAAGATGCATAAAGAAATATATCAGAAGTTAAGAGACAATGTCATTAATATGACACAAGAAGAAGCAGAACTCATTATAATTTAAGCGATTTCTTATATGAATTCAGTGTGCAAGATCTATTTCATACATATGTTTAATAGAGTAGATTGTAATACTTTGAATCAAGCATATAAAGTATTAACTAGTTCTCATAAAATTTTTGTAGACAAAAGAATAATGTATATTGAGGTTTCTAATTCTTCGTATTGTTAAGTGAATATGTTATTTCTCTGTTTGACAAAAAGGGCATGTGATGTATTTTAGCATAGAATCTTATTCTATGAATACATAAAACTATTATTGATGCAATTCTTATTAACATGTTAAAACTTTAAATACAGAAGTACATAACATAACACAAACTGTCTTTTGTGGGGTTTTTTTGTTGTTTTGTTTTTTATTTTTTATTTTTATCTTATTTGTAATTCATTTTAATTTATTTATTTGCTTTTATTGGAACACGGTTGATTGTGCATATCTGTGGGGTACAGCATTGAATATCAATACCTGTGTACAATAAGTGATGCTCAAATCAGGATAATTAGTGTATTCCATAATTTTCTTGGTCCTTTACCAATTCTTCCCTTTCCTCCCTTCATCTCCCCCTTTCCCACCTCTGGTAACCTCAGTTCTGTTCTCTTCTTTTGTGAGTTCAATGTATTATTGTGATTGTTGTATTTCTGTTTTTATTTACTTGTTTTTTGTTTGTTTGTTTAGCTCCCACTTATAAGTGAAGACATATATCTCATTCTGTGCCTGGCTTATTTTACTTAACATAATTTTCTCTAAGTTCATCCATGTTGCTGCGAATGGCAGTTTTTCATTCTTTTTTACAGCAGAGTAGTATTCCATGTGTATATATACCATTTTTTCTTTATCCAGTTGTCCAGCAATGGACATTTAGGTTGGTTCCAACTCTTGGCTATAGTCAATAGAGCTGTGATAAACATGGGAGTACAGGCATCCCTTCAATATGATGATTTCCATTCCTTTGCATATGTATCCTGCAGTGGAATTGCTGGATCATATAGTAGTTCTATCTGCAGTTGTTCAAGGGACCTCCAAACTGTTTTCCATAAAGGCTGCACCAACTTATAGTCCCACCAACAATGTAGGAAGGTTCTCCTTTCTCTACAACCTGGCCAGCATTTGTTATTCTCTGTCTGTGACTCAACAGAGCAACACAGTTAAATCAATAATTTTATCTTTGAGACCATATTCATAAGTTAATGATAAAAATTAATAAAATATTTTGTAAATTTGCTGCAAATGTGGCTAAATGCTTTTTTTATACATACATACATCATTTTTCAATTTTGTTTCACCACAAAAGTAAAGTTAAGTTAAATATAAAATTAGTGGTAGTGGATGTGGGAGCGTGCCTTTAGATGGACAATATTTGTGGCACTGATGTTTTACATCTTTAAAATGATCGGAAGCTCTAAAATTATTCATTGTGAATTCAACTGCATTAATATTTTGCATTGTTTTAATTTGGTTGTGAATCTGTAACTGTAACCTCACTATAGCCATCATGTAGAAAAAAAAAATATATTGGTTATTGTGAGTCATTCAAAGAATATTTAGACAAACACTTTTTTTTAAAGTAATTAAACTTTTATTTACATTAAATTAAATTTTACTCAAGTATGCTCATTTATTAACATACTTGTTCTGTTACAGTGTTTTATTTCTTGCTTTTATTTTTTAAAAAGAAATCATGCAATACAATTTCAGATGTTAGAGTTTAAGATTTGACTTAAACAAAAATAAAGTACATGAAAAGAATGTCAGGGAGCCTTTAAAATTAACTGTAACAAAGAAACCCATCAAATTAGCAGATAACTCTATGGAGAAATTTTCTATTAAATCTAACCTATCATCCTTAACCAATAGAAATAATCAATATAACCATATGAATATATTAAGAACACTAGGCCATATCAAACTTCCACAATATTATCTTCTGGTAAATAGACCAATATGGTGCACACACATGGTCAAGTGAATGGACACAGAGCTTCAGAGGAAATAAAAATGAGAGTTGTTCTTAAGTGACTCTTAAAACTGCTTAGTTGGGTTAGTTATGCTTAAAGTCACCTCTGTATTTGTTTAGACTGAGGTTAATTCAATTTTTTCTCTAGAATATGAAATTTTTCCTTTCTTACCAAAACTCTGTTTTTTGTGTGGGAAAGGAGGAAGGATGACAATATTTTTGGATTTTTTTTTCCTATATTTACAATTTATTTTCAATAAAAATGGTATAAAAATTACAGGAATTCATTCTTCTTAGTGTTGAAGCTTATTTTTATTCTTATGTAATTTTGTATGCCTAAATATAGCTTTCAGTTTTCCTCCTTGAAATAAAAGAGGATCAGGGCTTGCATATACTATAAAATTAGTAATTTATGTGACTGAAGCCAATAAAATCCTAAAATAACGTAGATTTCTTTTTAATAATGTAAATCACAATTATTCATCAGAGTGATAGGAAGTTAAAGTACATATTGTTTCAAATGTAGTTGTATTAATATCAAATGCAAAGAGTATTTTAAACTTTCAAAGATTTTTGATGAGATTTGATAAAACTTAATTGATATGAGAATAATTTGAAAATAGATTATTAGTTTATATAGGAAGATGATGTTAAGAGATATTTTTAGTAGACCATATATTTACATTTTTACATTGGCTAAACCTGCCTTCCTGATTTCTTGCATGTAACCTTAATTTGCTTGGCAAGTTTTTACATCAAAAACCTTTAGCTCCATCCGCATTGTTTTTCACACCAGGAAATAGCGTAATCTAATTCAAAGAGATTTTATTAGACAAAACTGAATTTCACAAAAATGGAAGTAGGTCAGAATAGAAACCATATGGCAACATTTAGTCATTTGAGATGTATATTATTTTGATAAACTGGTATTTTATGTTGTATCAGTTTTCAAGAGATATCCTGTATGGTCATCATCATAATAATTATTTCAAAGGCCATCTGAAAATACATTTTTCATTTTCTGAGTCTGACCTGTGCCCTGCCAACATAAAATGAAGATATATTAATAATCCTTTTGATATTTCTACCACTAATACAATTTTAAACTTGTCTCTTTTACATCTTTTTATATTTCAAAATACTTGAAAAGATTTTTGTACTACTACAATATTTGGGTTTACAGAAGTAAATTAAATGATATTTATTCTTCTGATTCATGAAGTTATTAGTAAAATTTCAAATTCTTAGGAAAACTTTTTTCTTACTGTTTAATTTTTATTTTAAATTCATAATGTAAATAATTTAAATAAATTTACTTTTCTTAAAACTCAGAGTGATTTTATGTCATGCACAGAAATAAAACAAGAATTTGAATTTTGGTAGGAGATAAATGAATTTTAGTAGGAAATACATGAATGATAATGTCGAAGTAGCATGGACCAGGCATATGAGAAATTTACTGGAAATACAAGCAATAGACTCCCATTTGCTCATATTATCTAACATAGAGTTTCATCAGTAATTTCTATCTTTCATTTGTCCTATGCCCCCCAATAATCATTTAAACTGTTTTTCTATAATTTTATTATTTTAGTATAGTTTAAATTCTGAGTTTATAAGTTAAATCTGAGTTTACCGTACTGTTTACATGCCATCGTGTTGTATTGCTTAGTTGTATCTTTTGTCCTCATTACTACAGTTATTATATGCATTGATAGTAATTACAGGCTTTGAGCATTCACTCTATGCCAAAAAAATGAGCTAAGCAATTTTTACGTTCTGCTTCATTTAGAACTAGCAGCTACATAAATTTTTATCCCTATTCTACATATGGTAAATCACTTAGTAAGTATTGGAACTAGCTATAAATTTAGTTCTGTTTAAATTCAGTCTTAGCTGCATACATTGTAGTATTCGAGTCCTTTCTTCCCTTTCAAACCTAATGACTGATTCACCCTACAAATTATCCTAAACTCACCTTTGCAATATTCTCTTCTCTCTCTTTTATGTACCTTTGCTTCAACGAAACTCAATTCCTCACAATAGATATACACCACATTTTCTTGTCCATGATTATTTCCAGAAAGACTTGTTGCTTTATTCTCTGCCTAATAAATCCTGGGGCCTATCTAAAGCCACCTTTTATAAAATTCTTTATAATTTCCCTAATTAGAGTCCCCTTGGCATTTTTAATTTTCATTATTTCTCATTTGTTTAAGATGAAAGCAGAAGCGAGAAATTGAAGCCTTACAGACCTAGATTGGAAAGTAGTTTTTTAGCTCCTTTGGGACTTTTAACACAGTATTTAATACCTCTTGGATCAGTTTGATTTTCTTCTTCCAGGGGTAAATGATTTCAGAAGAAAAGAAAAAAAAAATGGTGTGGCGTCTGCAGTCTCTGCAGACCCTGCAGTAATTTTTGCTGTCTACTCATGTCTAACTTCATAAGGTTTGTTCATTAATCTCAAACACAGCCCTAAACTGAGCGTTCTTACTCCTTACCGTGCTAATACAATTAATTTTTTTCCATTTTTCCATACTTCTCATTTTGTCCATACTTCAATTCACCAGAAATAAACAAACACTAGATTCCTCTTCCTGAGTTATACCTATGATGATATAACTCCCCAAAGGAAAGAAAACTAATAATAATAGACTTCCTGTTCCTTATAGAACACGTCCAAACTACGTTGAGCCCACCTCCATCAGCAGCCTTATCTCCTAATACTAATCTGCACACATCCATTCTATGGTACAGCCAAGGTGAACTTGAGTACACCCCATACTTTCTTGCTTTCCACTTCATTAATTGTTTTGTCTAAAGTGCTGTTTCTGATTCTGATTTAGATCCTCTTGATTTACATCAATCTCCTTGCCAAACTCAAAAGCACTAACTCATGCCGCTTTTCCTGTTCCTCTAGCCATATATGATAGCAATCTCTCAGAACTTTCTTGTTAAGGACACTTGACCTTGCATCAATTATGAGCATGCTTTATTTAGCTATTCAATAAAGTTGTGTTACATTCCAACTAGTCACATGCCAGACACCATTTCAGGTTACAATAGGAAACTGAATACAGATTTTGTTTTATTTTGTTATAATGCTATATAATATTATTATAGTTTAATAAACATTTAAAAATAAAAGATTTTTTTAAAAAGAACTCCTACTTTGGAACAATAAGGACATGGATCCAAATTCAGTTTCTACCACTTACTGCAGTGTCATATGCAAGTAAATTAAACTGTGGAATAAACTTTAAAAAAAAAAAAGTCTGCTAAGTATTCACCCTCCCTCTCTGTAGGTCTGTGTTGTTTTTAGTTTTTTCACTTAACTAACTGAAGAGATAGAGCATTTGACAAAAGCATAGGAAATATGTCCCCTAATGCTGTCTGGCCACAATGACTAGTTAACCCACGCAGAACACATGAGTTGCAATAAGACGTTCTGCTGAGACTTCTGGGAGGAATTGCTTTCTGTGTATGCTGGTCTAGACTTTCAGAGTATGGCGATCTAGAGCTGAGCAGCTATTTTCATACCACAGGAAGCCTGGGCTTGAAGCCAAGACAGATAGGGGCAGAGCCATTATTTCTTCAGATGGAGACAAAATTTGTGTTATGATTACAATACTATAGACTAAAATTCAGATATGGTTGAACTGAACCCATCTCCAGAATTTCTACCTGTGAGCCCCTCATTTTTTTTTTTTTTTTTTTTTGGTTTAAAAAACTTTGGATTGAATTTCCTATTGTTTACAAATGAAAGAGTCTAAGATTAGTTTTCCTTAAGTCTAACACGTGTAGTATCCATTTCACACTCTTTTGAATTGATTGCAGCATCTTGCACATTTCCTGGTGCACAATAACTGATTAACAAATGCTATTTTCCTCTTCCCTTGGGGTGATAAATTGTTTGTCCTATCTTCTGTAGGGGTCATAATAATTAGCAATGAGTAAATTTTTGTTGAAAAATAATGCACATAGGAAGGTTTATCTGAATGCCTGGCTGTCAGGCTAATTCTTCATCAAAGGAAAAAGGACATGAGCTAAGTCCCAATTTGTAGCTTACTGATAACTTCTCTATGGCCTTAGGTGCTGTGGAGACAGGGAATTTGCAGTTATCAGCCACCTGTGTATCATACGGTATGGTGACAGCTTATTTTGAAGAGGTCTGAGTCACTGAGTCAGCTCAAGAATAACACCAAACCTATAGGATTGCCATTTCTAGAACCTTTCTCAGTGCCTTTTAAATTAAAAAGAGTTATAGGTGGGGCCACTGGTTTACTCCATGTAGGCATCTGTCCCTATAGCTTGTACGAATCTACTGTAATTCCTGTTAAAAGGTAAACTGAGGCACAATAAAATTTTTAAAGAGTTTATTTGAGCAAACAGTGATAAACTGGGATGCACAAGGTGGTTTTGGGTTACCCCAAGGGAATACACAAAAAAGGCTTTTACAAGGTGAACAGGAAGCAAAGCAAAGCAAGTACTTGATTGGTTACAATCACGTAGTTGCCTTATTTGGTTTATCCTGTTGGAAAGTCCCTAGTTGTATAACAATAATTGGTTGAGCTTAATGTTTGTTTTCCTTTAATTTAGGCATTTACAAGGAATGGCCCAACCTAAATTTCACTATGTTAGCAAATAGCCCAAGTCAAGTTTTGCTTAGGTTTGAAAATCCAATAGGTGGCCTCCGTGGTTTAACTGACTTTGTCTGCTCAGAGATTGCTGAAGCCTGATATTTATACAATTTTTTCTTTAAACAATGGTAAAAAGAATAGAAAACCCACTAGGACTTCCCTCAAATGAAAACCTTTTATTTTCTTTGGGATTTGACTGAAACTTGTGACTGAACAAAATCTTGAACCCTGAGACTCTTATAATTTTTCTACGGCTTAGAGAATCTATTTTTTTTTTTTTTCTCTTTCAGGTAAATTTCATTATAAATCTCCTAGATTGCTTGCTTGACATTTATGTCTTTCATGCAATTCGGAAAACACCCTCGAGACATTTACTCAGTGAAATTTTTTTCTGGTTCAATGCACTGTGTTGGAGTAAATTTCCATGTTGCTTCTCAGTTTTCATTTAATGTCAACCTAGTTTATAGAAATGTTGAATAATCGGTAAGGGTTATAAATAAGTTGGGACTCAACCGCCTCATGGCTATCCTTTCTGCAAAAAGTGTAACGCTGTTTTTTATAAAATGGAATTTGTTAGTTTGTAACAATGAAGAACAATATCATCTTCAGGTAACATTGATTATATTTATTATTTATGAAATAATTTATAAAGCTCAGGAAGCCCTATTTATTTATTTTAATTTAAAGTTTTAATATTGGTGTTGTGTAGAGAAGGCAAATCATACTCTTTAGCAAAAAGATATGGAAAAAATTCAAAACTTAGGATAGTGTGTTTTTTTGGGGATTTTTTTGTTTGTTTTTTGTCAATCAGGAGCATTGATAATTTACACAACTCCTCTGGTTAGCTTTACTGAGTGCCCTTTTATCTGGCCAGAAATATTAAGAGGAAAAACATTCTGTAACAAAGATGACATGGAAAATATCTAAACAAATGCCTTCAAGTGGAATCCTGGAGGATATTTTTAAAAAGTCAGTATCAAAGTATTCAAATAACAAACTTGTACGCTTGTTACCTAATAGGTACCAGGCAGGTAAATGATTGAACACTCTCAAAATGTTTTAGTTTAACATGAATAGCAATATGTACTCAAAACAAATTAGTAAAGGATCTTTCATAGTTATTTCTATTATGCTCAACATGTGCCACTGGTCTAAAACTGTAAATATTAATCCTATAGTGCAATTTATCTCAGATTCTTTTAAGTAAAACACCAATAGCGGTTGAATTCACAGCTGTGATGGAGACCTTCACTTCTTAAAGGCTGAAAGGAAAATGTGGCAAAAACAAGAATGTCTAAAATAAGAAGTCATTCCGACGTGGCATCTGGCAGGTCAGTGTTTCACACAGAATGACCGAGTTAGCAGAATGGTAGATGTTCATTAAGAAAGTCAGCACCACATAAGGAAGACAAGACAGAACCTTATTCTGTTCAAAGATAAGGTTGTCAGAGACTTTCATTAGGTGTCGGAAAAAAAAGAAAACTTTATCAATTCCATATATGTGATATTATTCTCATTGTGTTCTCTACAAAAATGAATAGAACAAAGACCTGTGTATTGTTCAGTGGTGACATGTTCATTTTTAGTGCCTTCAGTGGAACATTATGACTGTTCTCTTCTCAAAAAGGAAAAATAAATAGTAGCCTTGTTATTGTGGGTTAACTTAAAAAGTAATAATATTCTTCGCTATGACTCTAACAATAATGTTTGGCATTATCTGCTTCTGTCCAGACCCACAGCTTCTGAAAATGGCAATAATCCATCTTTATCCACTTATAGAAAATGTGCCTGACCAAGGGATGAGAAAATGCCTAACTCAGAGCCAACTCGCTTTTGGTCATTACTTGGGAAACTTACCTGAAACATTCCTTAGATGCACAAAAGGTTGTAAAAGGTTAAATAGTTATAACTTGATAAATATATGTTAGTTTTTGAGTAATAAATAGTTTAAAGTGTCAGTTGGCTTCAAATCTCTATATATGTACGAGTATATGTACATATGCACATATATATGTGTATTAAATAATCAGAGCTTGTATTAAGCAGGTGTACACCAAGCTGTCATAGATTCTAATTGGTTGGTGCTTGTGACCTATCAGTTGCCAGGTATTTTTAATATCAGTTCACAAATAATTGGTCTTTATTAAATGTTTAATCTGTGCCATGCAATGATTTATTGTTTGCACAATTTAACTCATTATTAATTATATCAAACATACTATTCCCATTTCGTGAATTACAAAACAGACTCACAGAGAAATTAAATGACTTACTCAACATTATATGGTTATTAAATTGTGGAGTTGTAAATAAAATGTCTGGTCAGAGTGCTGTTTTTTTAAATCTTCTTAACTACTTTGCTCTGCTATTGGTACTACATGTCCCCACCTCACCCTCCCACAACAATTGAACACACACACTTACCTCCATTTAAAATTTTCTTTTGCTTAGTTTGCATAGTAACCTTTGCTTGTTTTGTGGAGACATGTTGAAGCTACGATTTGACCGGATACATTCGTGAAACTTGTTTTATGGCTCATCTTTTGAGATGTGTCCACTGTTCATTTGCAATAAATACCATGTCATATTAAAAGACATTGAATCACTAATTTATATTGATTATAATGTGTATTTTATAGTAATTGTATCTTATAATCAAAGGGAACACACAAAAGATTTTAGATAAAATGCTTTTGCTGAGTGGAATATTTGCTTTCACTATCAATATATCTATCACAATGAACTGCTCACTTATTTCAATTTTTATAAAATACATAAAATATGTATTTTATACTGTTCTGGTATTTTCAATGCTTATATTAATTCCAGTAGAAAATAGCATGCTCATTAATTATTTTCATCATCATCTAAGGGCCTCCTTTATAGCTGTTATTGCATTGAAATACCACTGTGGTCACCAGTATTCGTATGCACTGTCAAATAATACCAGCATAGGATTTGGAAAGGATACAATTTGTGCTTCCATTTCAACTATTAGGGAAAGAAACAACTATAAAATAGATTTTCATTTCTAATTTGTAATATCAGAGTAGATTATTTTTCTTTTTAAAAATGTTACTTTGTATATGATAATTAGGTAGTCTGCAAAATATTCAAGCATTTGGAGTATGGTAGTTAATTCATTACATTAGATTCATCAATTTAATTTTACTTTTGAGTCTTTGTACTGTAATGATATACTTTAATCCAATTCAGTTATATTTTGTTCATTTACATTTATGAATTGTAGAAATAAAAAATAATCCCTTGTGTTCTTTAGACTTTTATAAGTACTTTTATCATGGGGCAATGTAAAAACACCATTCTGTAGCCACATAAGAAGCTAACTGTGCAGCCTACTTTTTTTATCATAGGCAAGAAATAAAAGGGGAAATTAAAAGGCAACATATGAAAGATTTTAGATAAAATGCTTTTGTTGAGTGGGATATTTACTTCCACTGTCAAAGTATCTAGTATAATGAGCTGCTCACTTATTTCTAAGTAGCAGTTGTTATTTTCTCTATGGTACATTATGTACTTAAAAGAAAAATGTAGCAAGTATAAGCTTTGGCCCATCTACGGATAAATGGGGAAAACCTCAAATGGCCAGATGGGCTCATAGGCAGAGAATCACTTCAGATGGCTCGACATTATCTCACTTTTATAGACAGCTATTTGAGTTATATTTCCTTATATCCACAAACTTTTACCAGCATTTTTCTTCACCCTGTTGCCTTTAATGAAATCCATTCTCTTTATTGAAGGCTTCTTTTTCACATATGCCAAGTATTCTCCTCCTAAAAAGCCTTGATGCATGTGGGGATGAAGGAGAAGTTGCTTGCCCTTCCCATTTTTGCCTACTCTGTCATTTATAGACTACTGGTTCTTCACCAGCATGAGAAAAAACAGAAGTGTCCTCTTTAGAAATATGAGGTTCTTCATTTTAATTCAATATCACTCTCAACTCTTCTTATTTATTGTCATCTAACAGCATCTAAGCCACCCCTTGTCAATAAATACTTATTGACAACCTCCTATACTACCTTTCTATGCCAGGCCCTGCCAGGTGATTTCTGCTTCCATGTGGACAATCCATCCGCCATCTGTCTCCCACATTCACAAGATCGCCAAATACTAGTGATTCTATCACAAAAACATATTTTGAATTTGTCTAACTGCCTCTATTATTCATATTGCATTTAGAATCAAGTCATTGCTTCAATTATGACAATAGTACTTATCATCTTTAAAATAAATAACAGAATACTTTTCATAGGATTAATACCATTTATAACCTAGTTATTTTCTATTTTTGTCATCCTTACTAACTTCTACCTCCTAATAATTCTCTCTTGCTTTTGTCAAACTGCTCACAATGCCTCCTATGCCAGGGTCTGTTATGCTTCAATGTCTCTACTCCTGGTGAACCTATTCCAACCCTTCAAATTTGTATTTTCATAGAATTCTATGCAAGGTTCTATGATAGCAGAAGTCATTTTTCAAATATTATTTGTTCACATATTTTTCTTCATCATGAGAATAAAGCTTTTAATAACAGAATCATAATCATTGTATTGTTATTCCTAATGCATAGCTCCTTGCCTGGCACATGGTATAAATTCAGAATTCTAAGAAAGGAAATGATTGAATATACTCAGTAGACATTAGTTGAAAACTTATTCAAAAACTTTCTTCTGCCATCTTGAAACCATTTAGGAAAAGATTTCATTTTCTCTATCTCAAGTAAGAACTAATCATTCTAATTATTCTGAATAATCTAAATGTTTAAATTTTTGGACAGGTTCAATGTAACCATCTGCAGATAAACACAGGCATAGGAGAGATACAGAAATTATTTACACATATGTTTTAATAACTGTACCTCAATATCTTTATTATCTAGTAAAATAGTTTAATATGTTAACATATTTTATAATAGATGTAGCATTAAGACACTTCATACAGATGTAAAGTTGTAAACATTTTGGAAAAGTCAGAGGAGATGTGGCAGAAGCAGTGATGCAGGTGATGGGTTTTGAAGAAAAGAAATTAAAGCTGGCCATGAGAAAATATTGGGGATGGTTTGCCCAGAAAAATCAAACAGTAGTTCACCCCTTCTCCAGTAAATACTCGGGAATGATTATAGTTACTCACATTATGCAAGCACACTAACAATAGCCCAAATCTCTCAAAAACTTGGGAGAAACTAGGCGAGTATGTAGATTCCCTGAGAATGACAGGAAAAAATCATTGCAAAGGACTTGTTTAGATCTTTATCCTATTTAAAGGTTATCATCAGCTGTTGGGTGCTCTTATGGGGACTTGAGGGCTGGTAAAATTGCTCCTTCAACTGGGAGAGTTCTGTTGTGTCCCCTGCCTGAGGGGGACCTCTTCTTAAATATTTGACCTTTTTAAAAATAATGAGTATCTTTTACTTGTGTCTGTTGGAAAATTTCTATTAATCATTATTACTGTGTAACAACTACAGAAATTTGCATAGCAAGAGCTTTTCAGCCAATCAAGACAAGAAACGTGAGGAAATTCATAGGAAGAGAAAAAGCATGCGTAGAGGCAGGTTTAAATGAAAAATCATGACATGCTGACTTTTTAATCAGAAAAGAAAAGAAACATTGAAAAACTGTTTTGATTCTTTTGGGGAAATCCAGTCGTTTCTTTATGGTAGAATTATAAAGGTAGAATTATTGCATTCATTGACCAATTTGAATAGTGTTTTTGAGAATTGTCAATACAGTCCAGTTTTGATTGCTGACTATGAAGACTACACTTCTTGATTACAAATAATTTATTGCTTCTGTTGAAAATTTGTCACAGTCATGACATGGCTAGTTGTGATCAGATATTTTCTTTATGTATCCATTATATACATGTGTCTTATTCTGGATCGTTTGAAAAGCAGACATCAGGCAGAGTGCAAGAAATTTATTATGAGAAACACCTCTGAGAAAAACGGGGAGGAAGCTGGGCAGGGCTGACGGAGCTGTCTGACCATCTGACCATGCTGTATGCATGTCTGACTTTAAGTGAAGAAGATAATAAGAAAGAAAGTTAGTTTGGATGGAAGCATCTTAGACTGCAATAGAGTAAGGAAGATTTGGTAATGCTGTTGGAAGTCCTAGAGCCAAAGTTCCCATTCAGAGAAGCCTCACGTCTAGCAGAAATGAGCCTCTTTAGTATCAGTACTACCGTTAGTCATTGGCTCAAAGCGGCATGTGAAAAACATGCCACAAATGCAGCTGTAGATTTCAAAGCACAGGAGTGGGGACCCTTGGTCAATTAGGCTCCACATAGGAGATGCCATAGGATCTTTCCTACTGCTGACACAACATGTAACACAGAAAAATATGTTAAAACGAGGCAGGGAAAAAAAGAAAAGTAGAGAGTAGAACAGTAGTTTCCAGAGTCAGAGAAAGGGAGCAGGGAGGGGCCCGGGAAAGGTTGGTAGGTAGGCACAAAGTTACAAAGTTACAGTTAGATAGGAGGAATAAGTGCTGGGGCTTTAGGGTGACCATGGCTAACAACAGTTATTGTGTATTTCAAGATATCCAAAAAAGAGTATCTTGAATGTTATAACCACAAAGAAATGATAGATATTTAGGTGGTAAATATGCTAACTATTCTGATTGGATCATGTATTGAAACAACAGACTGTACCCCATAAGAATGTACAATAAAAAAATAAAGCAAAGACATGAGAAGATGGAAAACAGAAGCTGATAAGAGAGGGCTTTTCCACTCATGGGGGTTTGTGTAAAGATGTGACCGTCTCAAACACCTAAGCCGGTGATAATTTCTATGCAGGAACACAGCAGCTTTTAAAAAAAATGTATTTTATTTTTAGATCATTGCTTCACAAGCCTGACCAAATAATTAATGCCACATCTCTGTAGATTCATTTGAAGAAAATAACAGAACTCCATGCCAGTGGGAACTGAGGTACGGGTACAGAGTCAGAAAGAGGGAAAGGGTAGGAGAAATATTTCACAGTGAGATACTGTGTTCAGTCGACATTTTTTTGAAGACCTACTATTTACAGGGCTCTGACCCAAATGGATGCTTGAGATACAGAAATGAGTTATACTGAGTCCCTTCTCTCTCAGAGATTACAATCTATGGGGGAGCAGCTAAATAAACGTAGAATTAAGTAGAAAGGTGCAAGTACTGTGGTAGAGCACTGTGGTAAAGGGGTCTAGGGGAGCACGGAGGATTAGCATGTGTCTAAATCCAGCTAAGGCTGCAGTGTCAAAGAGAACTTCCTGGAGGAGGTGAGTTGTAAAGACTGGCTATTGAAGACAGTGGTGGGAAGGGCATTCCAGTCCCAGGGGGCACCACTTCTCACACACAGTACCACCTGCCGCTGCTGCCTCGAGGAGCTGGTTTTAGATACAAAGCTGGAAAAAGCTGTTAAAATATTAGGTTTGGGGCAAGAAGCAACTAATTCAGTTCAGGGAGACCAGCAGAGGCAGGGAAAAGCAGGCCGAGCCAAGTAGGAAGGCAGGATTCAGAATCCTGAGATCAGAGGGTGGGACTGGGAGGGGTCTCTGATCCTAGAACAAAAGGCCATTTTTCACCGTTGTTCCAGTCCATATGTTGGATATGGAACTCTTCCAGGCAGATATAAGTTATAATCAAATATTCAGAAACTTGTGAGTAATATCATCTTTTAGTCTATCTGAAACTTCTGCATGACCTCATCTAAATGCTGAAGTAGCTGTAAGCTCAAAGATATCAACTGCAACATTATTTAGAATCATTAATATGATGACCAAGAGTAGGGAAAATGCTTAAGAAATTGTGGTACAGCTACTGAGTGAACCATTAAGCAGCCTCCGGAAAATGACAGTTCTGGAAACTGCAGCATATACTTTGAAAAAAATCAAGATTCAAGCCTGCAGGAAAAAAAATCAAACGAAAAATACTAAACTGCTAGTAATGGTGCTATTCTTTTCTCTATTTTCTATGCTTTATACAGTATTCTTATATTACTTTTATAATGATTTTTTTGTAAATATAAAGAAGCCTCAAGATGAAATGTGTGTCCTGACTAAAGCAGAGGCAAAAATTACCGTAAGTGAATAATGATGTTAAAAAATAATAATAATAATAATGAAGAAAAGAAATCAATGTTCAGAGTTTAGTAAAATTAATCAAGTTAAATTAAAATTAATAATAAAAATGAGGAAAATACCTTTCAAGAAAGCATAGTGAGATCTGGCCAAAATGTTAAAGTTAACTTCTACTGTTGAACATTTACTCTGTAATTTAGGAGCTGTCTAAATTTAGCTAAATGCTATTTTGTATATTTGTAATGTCTGTATATTAGTGATACTTGGTTTTCTGTAGTAGATAATACATCATTTGCACTTTAATCACACAATTGATATAAACCATTAAAATCTATTATCAGAATATTAACATAACATATTTAACATGGTCTTTGGTGAGAAATATAAATCGTTCAAAAGCTATTTTTTGTTGAATTCTCTGAGACAGTTGACAAATGTTTTAAGTGTGACTAGTGAACATTAGGTAACTAATTAAATATCATATAAAATGATTTTTTAAGTCACTTATAGCTAGAGATCAAAGTAGGGTTGTTTTACACTTCATAATTACAATAAAAGTTTACATTCTTTTATTATATGATTTGTGCCCTTGAACTTGTAGAGGAGGGGCCGATGGTAGAAGTGGACTCAGAATACTTCCTGTGCTGAGATACCCACCTTCATACCTGCCTACAAAGTTCTGTCTTTTGTTTAAAACCCACCCCAAATTGTGTTTCTTAGTTCTAAAGAATCTTTGCAGATTTTTTTTGTACCACCCACTACCTGCATCTATATTACCCTGTTTCCTATATTCTCAAAGCTTATTATGATTACAGCTACTGCAGCATTTATCATGTTGCATTTTTCATCAGAGGATTTTGTTTATCTTTACACTTGTCTAGATACTAAGCTTCTGCAAATAAAGGCATTAGAATTTGTTAAACTGTTCACTCAATATAACTAGCAGACAATTAGTGTTAAATAAATGTTATTTGAATAGAATTACTATATATAGTTAAATAATTATAGAGAATTTAATCACTGCATATTGTGAAGAATTTGTAGATACAAAAATGTCTATAAGTTACACAACACAAATGAATTTAAGCAAATAGCATAGATTGAAACACTAGCTAGAGGATGGTGCTTTTTTTTCTTTAAACATTTCATCTTTTTTTTTTTTTTTTTTTTGGTTTAGAAATTTCAGTTGACTCCCAAATAGTTAACCTTTATTTTTGTCTATGTACCAGCTTGAAAAAAAAAAAAAAAAAAATTCCCACAGTAACTTTAAGCTCTATCTTTGACCACCTCACTCCTGAGAGAGAGAATAGAATTTAAGAACTAAGGCTCTAATCCAAGCTCTTCAATAAGTGAACTGTGTAACTTCAGATATATCTTTTAATCTAACAGTGTTTCAAGATTTTCATCTGTAAAATGAAGGGATTGAACCAGATCACCTCCAAAGTCCCTTCAGCTCCATAGCAAACTCTAAGGTCTTAGGATTTCTTCAGACCAGAACTTCTGGCTCTCTGTGCTATTCTTGTCTCTAATGCCGTGTGGTAGAAGTACCAAGTGTCAATTATTCTCTTAAAGGAGGCAAATGTTCTTTGGAATAGGAAGTTCCTGAGCAATGAATAGCTATAAAAGTGCAATACATAATCACTGAAAGATACACTTTATCTATAATGCAGCTCAATTCATCAAACTACCAAATAAACCCCCAGGTACAAATAAATCCTTGCCTTAACCTGTTCCTTTGACATTCTGCTAGAAACAGATACGCCCAGATTCTTTGAATCTCGTGTCTGACATACTTGATATGGTTAGTATCTAAATAAGAAAACATTGGACATTAAATCAAAATGGTGATATTTTCTGCTATATATGTATGTTTTTCTTTTCTACTAACAGTTCCTCTGTAACTTCAGAGTCTGCTTCTAAAAACTTCCAAAATCATATAACATTTCTGTAGTTTTTAATTCCATAAAATTGAAGCTCATTTGCACAGTCTGTTCCTGCAAAGATCCAAAGTAGTATTCTGCCACTTTCTGATTTAACTTCTGACAGAAGACAAAATTACAACAAATTTATTTGTAAATCTAATTGACTTTTATTCATGATTCATAGATCAGAGCAGCCTCCATTTTATAAAACAAAATGAGAGCTCCCACTTGACAATGGCAGGACAGTTGATTTTGTAATATGGGAACCAGGAAACAGAAAAATAAAAAAATAAAAAAAAAAAAAAACTCATTGGTTAACATTAAGTTATTTAAGTTTATGGTTTTTTTAGGGTTAAAGCACAGTGGACTTCCTTATTATACTGACTCAGACTGGAATCTGTTTTCAGGAAAAACCGATCTCTTTTGGGGTCTATCTGCTTTGTTAAAGTTTAAGTTTGATTATATGCATTTAGCATGAGTGACTTTATTTTAGTTTGGTCTGGTCTGTTGGGGCCTAGTTCAGGAGCGAAGTCTAAACATTGACCTTCCATAATTTTTGCTTAACACTTCCAGTATCTACACTTAAAGACCAGTTATTTACAAAATCTTATGAGCAAACTGTGCCCTAGGGAAAAAATAGAAAAGAAGTAATATTTTCTTTATATAGGAAAAAAAAAAAAATGAAAAAAAAAAGAGAGAGAATAAAGAAATAATACAAAAGAAAACCAATAATTTATTCCAAAAAATTTAGATGAGAAAAACATTTAAGCTTTTCTTTAAATAAAAAGAAATGCAAGTTTTCTATGCAACCATTTAGAAAATTTTCTTCTTGCTCCTCAAAAATTAAACCTTAAAAAGGGTAGACTAGTTGCCTTCAGAGCATCATATTATTTAACACTATTCCCTATGTCCCCAGTAAATAGTAAATAAATAGTTTGGCAAAATGAACACTCTATTTCCAAAGGCAGAATAATAATATTATAACTACTTTTAGAATTACTCTTACTTCATTAATAATCTGGGCAATCTTTCAATTTCAGCACAAGCTGTATTCCCCCTCCCTGTCTATCTGATAATAAGGAATATAAAATACTAGAAAAGGTCAAGCCCTGTTCACTGCCTCAGGCCACCTTCGAATTGACTTTGGATCAGCTGCTTGTATTCCATTTGCAGGACCAACACAGCATCATGGGAGAAAAGGGTATTTTCATTATGGCCTATATCTGCCGTTTATCCCAATGAAGAAATACTCAATTGCTCATTTCACTAATGTGTTAGTCTGAAGAAATTCAAGCTAATACTCAATGAAAAATATGATAGACCTAAAAAAAAATTAATTAAAAAAATGAGATATCAAAAAGACGTACATATATATGAATGAGAGGATTATTGTTTTTATATATACTTATAAATGAGAGAATTACTCCAATTCAAAAACAGAAACAAAAAAATCTAAACTCATGCAGGCAATGAAAGCAATTGAGAGGATTATTTAAAATTTAATTAATTGTTTCTTTAGATAGCCTGATTTTCTGGGATAAAACATAATATATTTTACTAGAAATTATTTTTCACATGATTTTTCAGAAGAATATTTTTAGGAAACACTTAAAGAAGGATTACAATATTATATACTAAAGTCAATGCTAATTGCTTTTTATTTATTTTTTACTAGCCAAGACATGAGTTTGAAAAGAACTTTCCATATGAGGGAAATGGTGACTGCCCCATATGCCTTTGAAATCTGTTTTATGTAAAGAAATGGAGTTTTGAGCCTCATCAATTTTTAAACACAAAGGAAGTACTTGACATACTGTAGTGAAAAAAAGTTATAGTCTCTCATTATTAATTCACAGATCAGCTGTTCAAGCAAAATTGTTTCTGAATTTATAGCAAACTAAAAGGAGCATAAAAATTATTTCTTCCTTGTAGTCTCCATAAACAGCTTTAACAGGAACTAGGTAATAAGTGTAATATAAATGCCTTTCCAAATAGGTAAGTGAAGCTGTGAGCAGATTGTAATATGCTGTAATGTGTTTTCATACCATAGTTTTACTCCAAGGCAACACTATGGCTTCTTTCATACCCTTTTTCTTAGAAAGAAATGTTTTGCATTGTGGTATGATTTATTTCAGAAAAATAAAACAAACTCCCTAGGGCACTTTGAAGAGTAGCATTTAGGTATCCTGCAGGGAAGGCTCAAATCACTTGCTATTTTTGTTATTGCTGTTTCACCGTCTGCTAGAGGAAATTAAGGACAAGCAATACAGGCAAGCCTAAGGCCAGTCTAGATACTCTGCATCTCTGAGATATGCTAGTACCTCCACGCTTTTACTTTAGACCCCCTTGGGCCCCTATCATCACTTTCTCTGTGATAATTCCAAAACTTCCTGATTTCTGTAATATTCTAAGGAAATTTAAATAAGAAAATTGGTTCTGGGGAGAGGGAGGCAGGAGGGAGGTTTCGGTAATGGGCCACAATAATCAACCACATTGTATATTGACAAAATAAAATAAAATTTTTAAAAAAAGAAAAAAGAAAATTGGTTCTAGACACTTAACAAGATTTTCATTAGCTCAGGAAGAAAATCAAAGTTTTCCTGTTCAGAAATCTCATGAACTTCATTAGAATATCAGGAAATAGTAACAATAGTAGATGTTGTTTCCTAGCTTGTGCTAGACAATCTACTGGGTACTTTATGTATAAAACATTTACAGTATTCTCAATAATCCTTCAAAATAGGAATTTATAAACATTAGTAGAATGAATATGAAAATTATATAATTCCTACTATATTAGTTTGGGTTCTCCAAAGAAACAGAATCAATCGTGTGTGTGTGTGTGTGTGTGTGTGTGTGTGTGTGTGTGTGTGGACAGTGAGATTTACTATAAGGTACTGGCTCAGGCAATTATGGAGATTGAAAATTCCCACACTCTGCAGTCGGCAAGGTGGAAACCAAGGAAAGCTGGTGGTATAGTATGAAGGCCTGAGATCTGAAGAGCTGATGCTGTAGATTCTAGTCCAGTTTTGAAGCCTTGAGAATCAGGAGTGTTGAGGGCCGTAGAAGTTCAATGTCCCAGCTCATCCAGTCAGGATTAAACCAAATTTAACCTTCCTCCATCTTTTTGTTCTATTCGGGCTCTCAACAGATTGGAAGATGCCCACCCACATTGGGGAGAACCATCTATTTTTCTCAGTCCACCTATCCAGATGCTAATCTCTTCTAGAAATACTCTCACATACACACCCAGACATAATGTTTAATTAGATATCTGGGCATCCTTGGGCCCAGTCAAGTTGACACATAAAAATAACTATCCTAGGTCCACTCCTTGTCAACACAGCACCCATACACATCTCCTTAAACCATAATTAATCTCCACATAGAGGCTATAACAAGGTCATAATTACACTTAACACGATACAGCTATTCTGTGTACAACTTAAAATGCACTAAGCCCTTTCCCAGAAGAAGAGAAAATATCCTTAAATAATGTTTACTCTTTGTAGCTTAAATACTGTGATGTAAAAGTAATAATACTTAAATATTATACTAAATACACCATGCTGTGTGAAATTTACATTATTTAAATACTTAGTACTGTGATAAAGTCAATACATCTTATGTTACATGATAATAAAATAAGAGAAGAAAGAAAATGAAGATATTTAAAGATATTTGTTTAATACACACACATGTTTATGACAAACTAAAGAGGATAAACTTATGATAATAACAGCCCTTGTTTCTGTAACTGGTCATATGGTCATAGCTGGTACTTATAAGTACCTTATTTTATGACCCATTCTATATTCCCTTTGCCTTCAGTAAGCACATTAGCTGGTCGTGGTTCTTTCCCTGTTGGGGCAACTCAAACCTTCATTCCTGAAGGGTCTGGATCACTAGCAGTCCTGCCTCGATTGTGATGTTGTAGCTTCCATTTTAGATTCCATTAATCATAGGTCATGGCAATACTAAGAGATGCCATATACTCTTTCTAACCCTTGTTGCATAATAGCTTTCCAGTTTCCTCTAGGTAATCAGAATCAATCACCCCAGCCAGCACAAGTCAATTCTTTGTCTGTTGATTCAGAGGCATGAGGAGCCTAAAATAACCAGGTGGCAATTTTAACTTCCATTTTGCTGAAATCATTCTCATGTCTGGAGGTATTTTTCCCCCTGGTATTAAGACCTCTAGGCCAGCAGAGCATAGAGTTGCAGGAGCAGGAAGCAAAAATTTAGCTAGTCGGTCACTCGGTATGATAGTGAGTGGTGCAACTCCCATTTCCACCCCTTAATTCCTGGACCCATGATTCCTGACTCTACAGTGAGATGAATTTCGAGAGGTAGGGCCAGTTACATCTTATTCTGAGTGAGGTGAAAGCTATTGGAGGTTTTGATCAGAGATGTGACAGCATCTGATTTTCATTGGAGAAGTGTCACTACTGGTTATGGAGATCAGATTCTAAGAAGGCAGGGTGATGAATGGTTAGTAAGCTAATACAGAAGTCCAAATCTAGGGATAGGAAGTCAGGACAATGAGTTCTCAAGGACATGGTAGTCAGAACTAGTCAGTATTCAGGAACTTAATCTCTTCCCTGTAGGAGTATTTTTTATTTGTTTGTTTGCTTGGTGCTTCCTCTGTTTTTACCACTACAGTTTTTTAATCTTTTTATTTAAAGACTGCTATGCAAAACTACATACACTATTGTTGGAAAAATTACCTTTGTTTAATGTATATAGGCAAATATACTCATATATGATTCAGATAGAACAGAAAAGGCTGAGTAAACAGTAAAGAGGCCATAAAGTAAGAAAAACCATGACGAGTGCTACAAAAGAAACATGTTTTCAATGCCATTGGTGATAAGCAGCCACTGAAATTCTTCAGTCTACACTTCTTTAGAGGATTATGTGTGTATTGTCGGTTACCCTGGAAGCATTACATGAAACAAATTGAAATGTGTTTGAGAAGAGTGTTTGAGAGATGTTTGCGAAGATGTTGCAGAAATAATGTGAGAGGATGACTGTGTGTTTATGTCACAGTTCTGTGTGAGAGAATGCAGGTACTGCTGGGCCAAGGCTGACCTCTCAAAAGCTTAGAAGCAAGAATGAAATAAATATCTCTGCTGTACACATTTAACTTGTGTAATGCAAAGCGCTTGTAATCGCTGTTACAGACTCTGTTTCTTATTTTATTCCCTTTGTTCGAAATGTGTTTTCCCCTTTTTTCATCTGACCAACGCTTTCCAGCAGTTAACTTCATTTCCTCCAGAAAGACTTCCATACTCTCCATCAGTGTATATAAATTGTCCAATTTCCAATGGAACTTCATGCCTGATTATAACACTAAGTACACTGCAAGAAAGAAACTTGTGTGGCCATTGACATCTCTGTTTAAGTATTTATTTAACAAATATATATGACAGTGACTGTGTGCAAGACTCTGGGTTTTGTTTGTTTGTTTGTTTGTTTGCATTAAATGATTTAATTAATTTAGTTTTCAAAAAAACCGTATGAATAGATGCTATTGCTATTCCCATTTTACAGAAGAGGAAACTAGATCTCTGAGGGATACATAATTAGGATGTGGTGAAATCTGAGGACAAATAACCTGTCACCTGGGCCCATATACTTAATCCTCAACTATAAACTTCTTAAGAATGGTGATAGTCCTCATTCAATGATGTATTTCTAGTATATAGGCTACTTTTTGAACAGGACACCATGAGAAGAGGAAATAAAAAGGAAAGCATAAAACACATTAAATAAAATAGCAACTTTATAAATGTATCTGGATGTAGGGTGCAGTTATTGAAAATTAGTAAAAAATTGTAATATACAAAAATCATTTTATGGATTGCTTGCTTAAGAAGAAAGAAGTTCATTTAATTCATGTGACCATTAAGAAGGGTTGGTTGATGTGAAAAATTAGCTAGAGTTAAAACAAACAGATAAAACCAGTTAAATATCTCCTTGGTATGCTACTTCCAAATTAGGCAACTGTTGAAGTTTAAAATAGTCAGTATTATTTGTATTTGTTAAAAAAACAACACAGACATAGACGCTGTAGAATGCAAAGAATTTAGTATAACATATTGAATATTAAAAGTAAGAATGAGGTTCGTTCAGAAAATGTTCAATTTACACAGACTGGGAAAGGCACTAATCGTGGATGAGGGTTTCATGCAGAATAGTTTTTTAAACTTTCAGAAATTAATTTTAAAAAATGTGAAAAATGTCCTAGTGAATTAACACTTTCTGTGTAATTGAAGCTATCACATGATGAGAGAACAGGTAATGATTTCAATCATATTTAAAATAAAATGGCTCAAGGAACAAAATTTTGAGCAGGAACAAACAAAACAAACACAAAAAGCTTGTGAGAAAATATTATGACAATTTAAAAGTTGTTAATAGCACAAAGAAATTTAAAAGTTGAGTTGAAAGTCACTGTCAATTGTCTAAACCAAATTGTTAATTCTGATGATTCAAGGACAATACATGTGACCTTTTATAGGCATCAGAAGAACAGCATTTGATGACACCACTATCAGAGAAGCTCTCCTCAAAAAGACATTATATTTGAGGTCTCAAATACATTTGGTCTCAAATTGTCATGTGAAATTCTAATTGAGAAACCTCAGGGTAGACAATGTGTTCATAAATCAGTTCATCCATCCTTTGCCCTAAGGAAGTTTTTGCAGGTAAAATTTTTCATGATGAAATTAACTTTTCTCTTGGAATAATAAAAATAAAATTTTGTGTTGCACTAGATCATAGTGCTTTAGGGAAAACACTTGCCAACCCATCTACAAGTATTAAACTTAATAGACTAGCATCGAAAAGCTCACGAGCAAATAAAAGTGTGGAATCAGACTTAAAGTAAACATGGTCTCATGTACTGAATGTGTTAAGCAGAAGTATTTCTCCATATGGCCTTTTTAAAAATCTGGGTGCTTAGTTCTGTGGATAAAGAAATGTTCTGCGCAGGCCATCATTATTTACTTACCCATTGCAGACATAAATTAAGGAACAACATTAAATAGCGGCTGATGCTCTGATGCTATATATGTAGCCCCTATAATGCAGCATATCTCATTTTGAGTAAGTAAAAGATGATAAATTATTTTAAGGGCAAAATAGCTAAGTGAGCCCCAAAAGTGAGCAGACAATAAAACTGGCTCGGGAAAAAAGCTGTAGCTCTTAAATGTATTTATGAGTATTCCTTTCTCAGGGAAATGACCTAAATTCTTGAAAAGTATTAACTGGTGACTGATTTTTGCATACTTTGCAATTTTAGTATACTTTCTTGACATCTTACAATTATCCTTAGTGATAATATCTGTAATTTACTAAGCACCTACAATATATCAGAGTTTGAACATATATTTCCTTAATCTTGACTGGTTATGCATTATTGGGAAAGAGCTAAAGAAACATTATTAGGAAAGAAATGAAGCAAAACACTAAGGTTCAGAGAAAGCAGCTTATTCAAGATGTCATGAACTGCGACATGGGAGAATAGATCTCCAAGCCGGGCCTGAATCCCAAACACACCTCTCCATTGAGCAATTATTGGGAAACCAAATCAGATTATTCTCTTTTGATGTTAGAGTGTATGTCAATATTTATGGGAAGAAGATAACAAGGCTGTTAATTTTTTCCAGATACAGAAAGAAATGAATTGCTAGTTAATATGCTTTTGAGATTTCTGATGTGTTGTTATTCTCATCTTTTATTTTTTTACAAGATTATAATTTGCTTTTGTTGCTTCTCTACCTGTAATATTATTTTTAACTTCTTAATGAATTAAACTAATAAATATTAGATAACCATCAAAGTTGGACCTATATTAACTTTCTTACATAAATTATGAGGGATAAAAAGATTCTGAATGATATTCCCATGATGAATAAATGGTCCCTTTGAACTAAAGACTAAAAATACACCAAAGATTCTAGAAACATGACCTTAAATTATGGTAGACTCAGAGGTTCTTTAAATGCACACATTAAAATGTATTTATTTTTTACTTCTTCAGTTGAATAACCTAAATTTTGTAGGTAATATTATTGTCCTCCTTTGTTTTTATATCCAGTGACTATTATGGTCTTCTAGGGGATGATTTTTTTTAAAAATCATGAACTGAAATTAAGGATGTAGAGAATGCGGTAAAGCTACTATTCAAACGTGCCACTAGACAGAGGAAAGATTCTTTGATATCATCAGTGTTATCTTGAGTTAGTCTTAGTCATAGATTTCTACTCTTTTTTCCTATTAATTAATTTTAGTTTAGTCATCAATTAACATTTAGAATTATTTACTTTTTAATTCTTTTTTATTGAAGTGAAATTCACAAAATGCAAAATCAAACATTTTAAAGTGCACAGTTCATGTCATCAGTGCATTCACAGTTCTGTGTGGCCGTCATCTCTATCTAGTTCCAAAATGTTTTGATTACCTCTAAAAGAGAACCTGTACTCATTACGTGATGCCTTCCCATTATCAACCACTATTATGCTTTCTATCTGTATGAATTTACCTATTTATATTTTAATATAATTGGAATATATTTCATATCAACTGAATTCTATAATATATAATATTTTGTGCCTGGCTTCTTTAACTTAGCTTAACGTTTTCCAGGTTCATCGACATTGAAGCATGTATCAGTACTCCATTTCTTTTTTGGTTGAATTATAGTCCATTACGTGGGTATGCCACGTTATGTTTATTATGAAACACATTATGTTTCATTTACTGATGGACACTGTGTTTTTTTTCACATTTTAGATGGTGACAATAGTGCTGCTATGAACATTTCTGTACTTTTTTTGAATTTGTTTGAATACTTGTTTACCATTTTGGGAAAGTGTATACTTAAGAGTAGAAATGCTGGCTCATGTGATAATTCCATATTTAATTTTTTGAGAAATCACCGAACTCTTTTTTCACAGTGCTATATCGTTTTAAATTCCCACCAGCAATGTATAACATTTCAAATTTCTCCACATTCCTCCCAGCATTTGTTATGATTCATCATTTTTATTAGAGCTCTCCTAGTGGGTGTCAATTGGTATCTCATTCTGATTTTGATATGCATTTCCTTAATGACTAACGATATTAAGCATCTTTTTAGTGTGTGTCGGCCATTTGTATATCTTCATTGGAGAAATGTCTGTTTAAGTTCTTTGCCCATTTTTTAATTGGGCTGTTTGTCTTTTAGTTCCTACTTGGTAAAAGCAAAGCAAGTATCATGTTTTCTGGATACTAGGCCCTATAAGATATATAAATTGCAAATATTTTCTCTCATTCTGTGAGTTTCCTTCTTGCTCTTTTGATAGTACTATTTTATAGACACAATTTTTAATATTGATACAGTCCAAATTATTTATTTTTTTCTTTTATTTGTACTTTTGGGATCAAATCTAAGCACTCTTGCTAAATCTAAGATTATGAAGATTTTTACCTATGACTTTTATAGTTATAGATTTTACTTACATCTTTGAGTTTTATATTGAGTTTCACTTACAATTAAGAGTTTTATAGTTATAGGTTTTACTTACACCTTTGATCCATTTGGAGTTAACTTTTGTATAGGGTATGAGGAGAGAGTTCGAGTTAATTCTTTGCATTTGAATATCCATTTGTCCCTGTACCGTTTGGAGAAGAGATTATCTTTCCCAAATGAATAGTATCAGTAGCCTTCTTAAAAATAGATTGGCCTGGGGCTGGCCTGTGGCACACTTGGGAGAGCGTGGTGCTGACAACACCAAGTCAAGGGTTAAGATCCCCTTACTGGTCATCTTTAAAAAGAAAAAAAATAGATTGGCCTTATATATATATATAAGCTTATTTCTAAACTCTCATTCTATTCCATATTTGTCTATAACTTTATCCATATGCCAGAACTGTACAGTTGTGAATAAAATAGTTTCTTAGTAAGTTTTAAACTCAGGAAATGTGAGTCTAGCATCTTTTTTTTCTTTTTCAAAATTGTTTGTCTACTCAGCACCTCTCCCCCACAGGTGAGCAGTCAGACTTCCCCAGCAGAAAATCTGCTGAAGTGTAGCAGTTCCCCACATTTGTGGCCTGCTTTGTAAGGCCCATGGAGGCTGAGCCAATGGGTACCCATGCAACCCACATCTGACCTGACAGAAACTGCACCTCCCACTGGAACCCTCCACATGCTTGCATGGGTGACAACAGGGCCACAATCCCAGCTATTTAGAGCCTAGATCCCTACACTGAACCAAGCAAGCCACAGTCCCTTTGTACTGGCTGCATTCTACAACACTCAGGTCCAAGGTGCTGCCTGCCTGGAGCCTAGGATAGAAAGGGTGACCAAGACCCCAGCATCTAAACTCACTCAACACTCCCTCCCCAAGGCAGGCCTCTATAGTGCTGCTTGGTTCAGCTCCACCCTTGTAGGCTTGCAGTGGGCTCAACAGTTGATTGGGTAGTAGCTTTTCCTCCTTATATCACCCCTCTAGAAAGCCTCTGGGTCCTGCATCAACACAGGCTTTTTCCAGGCTCAATAACTGAGCCAGTGGCCCTCTACAGATCTACAAACAAACAAAAAAGAAGTGAGAAGACCCAAATAACAAAAATCAGAAATGAAAAAAAGGAAACATTTCAACCAATGCCACAGAAATACAAAAAATCATTAGAGATGGTTATGAATAACTATACACCAACAAACTTGAAAACTTGGAGGAAATGGATAATTTCTGGACACATTAAAACTACCAAGACTAATCAAAGAAGAAATACAAAGCATGAACAGACCAATAAAGAGCAACAAGATTGATGTGGTAATCAGCAGTCTCCCAACAAAGAAAATCACAGGACCAGATAGCATCACTGCTGAATACTACCAAACCTTTAAAGAAGAATTAGTGTAAATCCTTTTAAAACTATTTCAAAAAATTGAAACAGAAGCCATTCTCCCAATTTCATTCTATGAAGCCAACATGACCCTGATATCAAAATCAGGCAAAGACACAACAAAAAAGACGAAAGCTAATGGCCAATATCCTTGATGAACATACATACGACAGCACATCAAAAAGATTATATAACATGATCAAGTGGGATTCATTCTAGGGATGCAAAGATGGTTCAACATATGCAAGTCAATAAATGTGGTACACCACATCAACAAAATCAAGGACAAAAACCATGTGATTATCTCAGTAGAGGCAGAAAAAGCATTTGACAAAATACAGCATCCCTTTATGATAAAGATCCTCAATAAATTAGGTATAGAAGGAGAGTACCTCAATGCAATAAAGCCATACATGACAAACCCTCTTCCAACATCATCCTAAATAAAGAAAAGCTGAAAGTTTTTCCTTTAAGAACAGGAACAAGATAAGGATGCCCATTCTCATCACTCTTATTCAACATAGTATGGGAAGTACTAGCCAGAGCAATCAGGAAAGAGAAAGAAATAAAGGGCATCTATATTTGAAAAGACAAAGTCAAATTGTCACTGTTCACAGATGACATGATCCTATACATAGAAAAATTCATAACTTCTACCAAAAACTCCTAGAGCTCATAAACAAATTCAATAAAGTTGTGGGATACAAAATCAATACGCAAAAGTTAGTAGCATTCTTATACACCAACAAGGAACAAGCAGAAAAAGAAATCATTAAAGCACGCCCATTTACAATAGCTACCAAACGAATAAAATACCGAGGAATAAATTTAACAAAAGATGTGAAAGATCTCTACAATGACAACTACAAAATACCTACAATTCATGTGGAGTGGGAGAAGACCCTGAACAGCCAAAACAATCCTGAGCCCAAAACAAAATACAAACAAACAAACAAACAAACAAAAAACAAGACAACAACAAAAACAAACAGAGGCATTATACTACCTGACTTCAAACTAAACGTCATGCTATAGTAACCAAAACAGCATGGTACTGGCATAAAAACAAAGTGATGGACCAATGGAACAAAATAGAGAACCCAGAAATCAACCTAGGTACTTAACAGCCAGCTGATCTTTGATGAGAACATACATTGGGGACAGGACAGCCTCTTCAATAAATGGCACTGGGGAAACTGGATATCCACATGTAGAAGAATAAAAGTATACCGACACCTCTCCCCATACAAAAAAAAATCAGTTCCAAATGGATTAAAGACTTAAGTATAAGACCTAAAACTATAAAACTCCTAGAAGAAAACATAGAGGAAACACATTTCAGGATGTAGGACTGGGCAAAGACTTGATGAATAAGACCCCAAAAGCACAAACAACAAAAGAAAAAACTTAACAAATGGGATTATAGCAAAATAAAAAGCTTCTGCTCAGAAAAAGAAATAATCAACAGAATGAAAAGCCAACCTACAGAATGGGAGTAAATATCTGCAAATCATACATGTGTCAAGGAGTTAATAATCAGAACATACAAGGAAATCAAACAACTTCACAGTAAAAATAATAATAATAATACAATTAAAATGGGCAAAGGAGTGGAATAGATATTTTTCAAAGGAATTCATGCAAATGGCCAACAGATACATGAGAAAATGCTTACCATCACTAAGCATTAAGGAAATGCAAATCAAAACCACATTAAGATATCCTCTCATCCCAGCTAGACTGGCTACTATCAAAAAGACAGAAAAACAAATGCTGGTGAGGATGTGAGGAAAAGGAAACTCTTCTACACTGTTGGAGGGACTGTTAGTTAGGACAGCCATTATGGAAAACAGTATGGAGGTTTCTCAAACAACTACAGATAGAACTACCATATGATACCTCAATCCCACTACTGGGTGTATACTCAAAGGAACAGAAATCATCATGTGAAGGGATACATAAACTCCCATGTTCATCCCAACTCTATTACAATAGTCAAACTGTGGACTCAACCTACATGTTCATCGACAGACAACTGAATAATGAAATTGTAGTATATATACACAATGGAATACTACTCAGCTGTAAAAAAAGAATGAATTTATACCATTTGCAGCAACATGGATGAGCCTAGAGAAAATTATATTATGCAAAACAATCCAGGTACAGAAAGAGAAATACTGTATGCCCTCACTCACACAAGGAAGTAGAAGGAAGGAAGGATTAAAGAAAAGAAAGACCACAATAAAACTTTGAACTTTCAGAAGGAGAGAACAGACTTATAGCTAGTAGAAGTTGGAAAAGGGGAGGGGGTGGGGAGCTAGGGAGTAATTGGGTACAGGACACAAAGAATAATTATGTTTTGTAATGAACATGCTAATATTATTTATCATTTACTGTATATAAATACTGATAATCAACTCTATACCCAATAAATGTGTATAATCAATTATGTTTCAATTCAAAAAATGAAAAAGAAGGAAAAGATTCTTTGGCTACTTAGCATCCTTTGTAAATCCATGTGAGTATTAGATTTGGCTTTTCCATTCCTGTAGGAAAGGACCATGGAGATTTTGACAGAGATTGGATTGAATTTATTGAGCACGTTGAGGATTTTTTAGTTTGTTTTCTGTCACGCATAACAGAATACATAAAACTGGGTAATTTTAAAAGAAATAACATTTATTTTCTACAGTTTTGGAGGTTGGGAAATCCGAGGTCCAGGGACCACCTCTGATGATGGCCTTTCCCTTGGTGAGGGCTCTGTACAATGTCCCATGGCAATGTAGGCAATCAGAAGGAGAGAATGGCAAGAGTGCTTTCATGTGCTCTCCTTATAAAGCCACGAGTCTTTATCCATTAACCCATTATTGTGGCATGACTAGATTATTCCATTCACACAGAACAGTCCTCATGATTCAAACGCCTCTTAAAGTTCCCACTTTCAAATACCATAATAGACTTTCTTACTCTTTTTTTCAAATACCATAATAGACTTTCTCACTTTATTACAATGGGAATCACGCTTCAGTGAGTTTTGGGGAGATGTTTAATCCACAGCATTCTGCTTCTGTTCTCCCTTCCTCATGTCCTTCTCACATACAAATACATTGTATCCCCATAGCCCCAGCACCAACTCAAAAGTCCAAAATTTCATCTAGAAGTTACCTATTTCCAAGATGCAATAATGAGAAAGACATGGGGTACATATTCCTGTTCAAAGAGACAGAATTAGGTCAAAAGATAAGGGTAACAGGGCCTAAGAATGTTTTAAACCCAGCAAAGCAAACAATAAATATTAAAGCTGGAGAATAATCTTCTTTGACTCCGTGTCTGGCATCTGCTACACACTGGTGTGGGGTTGGACCTCAAAATCTTCCTGCATCCCTGCTCCTATGGCTTTTTCCACATTTCAGTTCTCCCAGCCTGGCACTGCACACCACATCCCACTCCCACAGCTGTAGGAGGCATGTCCCTGATGGAGGTCCTCTGCCGCAACTCTGACCTCACATTTCCACTTTCATTGCTTTAATGGAGTCTCTCTGCAGTAAATCTGCCCCCATGACAAATCTCTTCGTGGGCCCAGGATTTTCCATTCAGCCTTTAAAATCTGCATGGAGGATGCCATGCATCCACAGCTCTTGCATTTTGCAAGTCTGCAGACTTAACACCATGTGGATGACATAAAGGCTTGTATCTTTGGAAGTTGGGGGTCCAGTAGTACCTGGGGTCAGGTTAGCTACAGTTGGGGCAGCAGAGGAGCACTGTGCTTGAATTCAGGGAGCAACTTTCCTACATAGACCTGGGCAGCAAGCCTGTGGATGGTGCCTTGGGCCAATTCCCTGAAACCATTCTGTCTTCCTTGGCCTCTGGATCAGTGCTGAGAGGGGCAACCTAAAAAAATAACTGAAATGCCTTCTGGGTCTGTCTTCTATTTTCTTGATGATACCTTGCTTTTGTACTAATCTCCTTATCAGAAGGTCACTGGGCTATACCCTTGGTTTCCTCGTCTGAACACACTTTTTCACTCTTTACATCAGCAGGATGAGAGTATTCCAATTTTTAATCTACCTCCCTTTAATTATAAATTATGCCTTTATGTCATGCCTCTGCTGCTGTAATTTAGTGTAGGCTGTTAGAAATAGCCACACAACTGCTTGAATGCTTTGCTGCTTAGATTTCTTTTTTTTTTTTTTTTTTTTTTTGGCCAAGTACCCTGGCTTATATCTTTTAAATTCCACATTCTATAAAATCCATAGGCATGGATACAATCCAACCAAGTTCTTTGCCAGGTAATAACAAGGGTGATCTTTGCTCCAGTGTCCAACATGCTCCTTCTTATTTATATCTGAGTCCTTAGATGGTCTTTAGAGTTGATATTTCTATCATCGTTTTGGTCACCACCATTTAACCAATCTCTAAGAAATTACAAACATTCCCTGGTCTTCTAGTCTTCTAAACCCTCACCAGAATCTCAGTTTTCTCTACCCTCCTCCTTCAGATCTTTCCATCCTCTGCCCATGAGCCAGTTCCAAAGCTAATTCCATATTTTTAGGTATTAATTATTAGCAACACCCCACTTTTTTGGTACCAATATCTGTATTGGTTCATTTTCTGTCACTTATACCAGAATTCCTGAAACTAGGTAATTTATAAATAATTGAACTTTATTTCTAATGTTTTGGAGGCTGGAAACTCCAAGGTCAAAAGGGTGCAACTAGTTAGGGCCTTTGTTTTAGTGAGGGTTCTGTGCAGAATCCTGTGGCAATGTAGGGTATCACATGGCAAGATTGGCAAGAGAGTTCACATGCTCACTTGCTCTTCTTATAATGTCATAAGAACCACTCCCTCATAATTCATTAAATCATAATCCATTATTGCACAAATGGATTAATCTATTCTTGTGGGCACAATTTTTGTGATCCAATCAGCTCTTAAAGTCCCTACCTTTCAACACTGCCCCAATCTGATTTCTCACCCTCTTAACGCTGTTACAATGGGGTCAAACTTCAATAAGTTTTGGGGAGATATTCAGTCCACAGTAGATAGGTATTGTCATCATAACAGTATTAAGTATTGTATTTTAGTCCACAAACAGGGGATGACATTCTATTTTTTAGGTCTTCTTTAATATCTTTTAGTAGTGTTTTGTAACTTTCTGTGTAAAGTGTTGATGTTCCTTGGTTAAATTTATTCTTAAGTATTTTATTCATTTTTATACTATTGTAAATGAATTTTTTTAAAAAAAATTATTTTCAGATTATTTATTGGTAGTATGCAGAAATACAATAGAGTTTTGTGTATTGATCTTGTATCCTGAAATTTTGGTGAATTTTTTATTAGCTGTAATATTTTTTGTAGATTCGTTAAGAACTTTTATATATGATATTAATGTCAACTTTGAATCGAGATAGTTTTTGCTGATTCCCTTCCAATCGCTATGATTTTCATTTCTTTTCTTAATAGAATTCCTAATTGTTGTGGCTTGAACTTCCAGTATAATGATAAACAGAAATGGTGAAAGTGGGCATCTTTGTCTTGTCCCTGATTTTAGGGGAAATGTTTTCAGTGATATTGATTTTTTGAGGTGCTTTTTCACCATCAAATATGATGACCATGTATGTTGTCTCCCGTTTTATTCTATTATGTAGAGGATTACATTGAGTGATTTTTTTTTTCTTTTTTTAATGTTGAACCACCCTTCCATTCATGGGATTAATTCCACTTCATCATGATATATAATCTTTTTACTATGCCTCTGGATTAAGTTTTTGGTATTTTGTTGAAGATTATTTCCATCTATACTTATAAGGACATTGCTCTGTAGTTGTTTTGTTTTGTCTGTAATGTCTAACCTTGGTATCCAGGTAATGGCCTCGTAATATGAGTCAGGAAGTGTTACCTACTCTACTATTTATGTGGAACAGTTTTAGAGCATTGCTATTAATTTTTCTTTTAATAGTTAGTTAAATTTAACATCATCTGGTCCTAGACTTTTCTTTCCTGGGAAGTTGTAGGTTGTTGGCTTAATCTTTTTACTTGTAAATCTGTTCAGATTTTCCAGTTTTTCTTCAGTGAGTTTTGGGATCTGTGTCTATTTAGGAATTTTATCCACTTCAACTATGTTGTCTAATTTCTTGGCATACAATTGTTCATAGCATTCTCTTTAATCTTTTCTTTTTTTTTTCTGTAAGATGAGTAGTTAATGACTTTAGCAACTTGAGTCTTCTCTCTTTTTTTCTTAGTCAGTTTAGTTAAATGTTTGCCACATTTATTGCTCTTTTCACAAAAACAACTTTTTTTGGTTGATTTTCTTTATCATTTTTCTATTCTCTATTCCATTTATTTCCACTTAATCTTCATTATTTCTTTCTATTGGCTTTAGGATCAGTTTGCTTTCTTTTTTAGTTATTTAAGGTGCAACATAAGGTTATTGTTTTGAGATCTTTCTTCTATTTTAGGTATTTACAGCTATAAGTGATCTCTGATTTCACTGCATGCAGTAAATTTTAGTATGTTGCGTTTTTGCTTTCATCCCTCTGAAAGTATTTCTAATTTCCTTTTTGATTTCATCTTTGCATAGAGTGTATTATTTGATTTCTATGTATTTGTGAATTTTCCAGCTTTCTTTCTATTATTGATATCTAGTTTCATTCCATTCTTGTTGGAAAAGATAATTTGTATAACCTCATTCTTTTGAATTTACTGAGACTTTCTCTATGGCTGAATACATGTTTTTTTTGTTTGTTTGTTTTGTTTTGTTTGTCTTTTTTTGTGACCGGTAAGGGGATCGCAACCCTTGGCTTGGTGTCGTCCACACCACGCTCAGCCAGTGAGTGCACCGGCCATCACTATATAGGATCCGAACCCGTGGCAGGAGTGCCACTGCGCACCCAAGTGCCGCACTCTCCTGAGTGCACCACGGGGCCGGCCCCTGAATATATGTTTTATCCTGGAGAATGTTCCATATGTTCTTAAGAAGAACATGTGTTCTGCTATTTTGAGTGTGGAGTTTTCTAAATACTTCTGTTAGGTTTTGTTGGTTTATAAAAAGTACTCTATTTTCTTATTGAAAATCAATCTAGTTGTTTAATCCATTATTAAAAGTGGAGTATTGAAGTAAACTATTCTTGCAGAGCTGTCCATTTTTTCAATTCTGTTACTATTTGTCTCACAATTCTTGGAGCTCTGTTGTTTTGTACATATATGTTTATATTGGTTGAATCTTTGTGAAGAATTAAATGTTTTTAATCAATATATAATATCCTTTTTAGTTTCTCGTAACAGTTTTGACCTTAAATCTATTTTGCCTGACATTAGCATAGTTATACCATCTCTTTTTTGGTTACTACTTGCATGGAATTTATATTACTAATTCAATTATTAATGATAATTCATATTATTGTTTAAAACAATAATTTTTATTTGAAATAATTCTGAAAATATATTTTGCACATAATTTGCTAACTCATTCCATTTTTGCAAATATTATGTTTTCCAAAGAGTATGTATGTTTTATTTCCTTTCTTTGTCAGGCTGTCATCAAAAATATTAGCTAGATCTTTCTAGTAACAGTTCCTTTGTGTCATTCGTCTGCTCTTAATTGACTGATGGTTATATAAAGATACAAGAATTGCTTTTTTTTATTTTATTTTATTTTATTTTATTTTATTTTATTTTTTTTAAATTTTATTTTGTCGATATACATTGTAGCTGATTAATGCTCCCCATCACCAAAACCTCCCTCCCTTCTCCCTCCCCCCCCCTCCCCCCAACAATGTCCTTTCTGTTTGTTTGTTGTATCAACTTCAAATAATTGTGGTTGTTATATCTTCTTCCTCCCCCCCCCCCCCCGGTTTGTGTGTGTATGTGTGTATGTGTGTGTGTGAATTTATATATTAATTTTTAGCTCCCTCCAATAAGTGAGAACATGTGGTATTTCTCTTTCTGTGCCTGACTTGTTTCACTTAATATAATTCTCTCGAGGTCCATCCATGTTGTTGCAAATGGCAGTATTTCATTCGTTTTTATAGCTGAGTAGTATTCCATTGTGTAGATGTACCACATTTTCCGTATCCACTCATCTGATGATGGGCATTTGGACTGGTTCCAACTCTTGGCTATTGTAAAGAGTGCTGCGATGAACATTGGGGAACAGGTATACCTTCGACTTGCTTTAAAAATCTTTGACTAAGGGCCGAGCCCGTGGCGCACTCGGTAGAGTGCTGCGCTGGGGCTGGGAGCGCGGCGACGCTCCCGCCGCGGGTTCGGATCCTATATAAGGATGACCAGTGCACTCACTGGCTGAGTGCCGGTCACGAAAAAAAAAAAAAAAAAAAACGACAAAAAAAAAAAATCTTTGACTAAGTGCAAAGTTAGATCAAACCAAATAATTACAGGAAATTTTAAACCAATGTAGCAAAATAAGAAAAATTTGTTATTATCAAGTTCTAAATTAGTTAACATTAGCTTTGTATTTTAAAAGGGTAGCAACAATCTAATTTACATCTAAGTGAACTACAACCAGTTTTCAGTTTATGATCTCAAATATTCCAGTTATATGTATTTTGCCCTTCACTGAAATCTTATGATTTAAAACACTGATATTCTTTTTTTGACTCATATACTTTATTAACAAAAATTTTAAAAATATTCCATGATTGATTTAATGTGGGTTGTTCAATCATCGTGACTATATTTGTTTTAAATTTCCTAACAACATGAGATGCCTTCTTTAGTTACTTTGAGTATACACAGAGGTCCCAAAATGATCTCTCCTTGCAGGCCTTGTTTCTCCTAAATTAAAGGATATTTCTCTTTCCCCTACCCCCCTAGAATTTTTCAGATTCTTAAAACTCATTTATTATCAGAGTATTCTGGGAATTTGCTAGCATAATCACCATTATAAAAACAGAAATTAAACCAATGAAATTACACTATTTGAGCAGACTTACAACATAACTGTCAGACACACTATGTTTTCTTCTATTTCTATTTTTTTCCTCATAACATTTCACAACATGTTTTCCTATAGCATCATTATGTCAATTCAAAAATAAGTCACAAGGGAAAGGTTACTAAATTTTGTCAGATTAAGTTTTCAAGCAGAATTGATGAAATAGCTATTCAGATTCAATAACTTCAGCTTTGTTTGTCCTCACTTCTGTAGTTTGTGTGCTTGGTTCAAACTCTGAAGTAAATATGCCTTTTCAGAGATTTTCAGTAAAATCACATTCAATTTTAAATTCTGTTCAGTCACCAAATTGCATATGATAAACTTGAAAATGAAAAGTCTTCAAATATTGTTGAAAATGAGAGTTAAGGCAATTATCAAAGGTGCTATTTTGAGTTTAGAAGTTGTGAAAAAAATAATTAGCTAATACCAGGTTAGATTTCAAAGCAGATTTTCAAAGAGAGAATAGTTTAGAAGACTGTGAACAAAAATCTTTGATTAACATTTTGTAATGATGTGTTGAGAGAGAAAACATTTTTCTTTCCAACTTTACCATGCTGTTGTTTACTAATGTACACTTCATTCTACTGAAATCATACCTACAAGCATTTTCTCCTGGAAAACTTTTAGTTTCATTTTACGTTATAGACAATAACATTTCTCTTTGATACTCTGTCTAAAATTTAGTTACTATATCCTTTCTTAATTATACTATTAATTTATCATTCTACCACGCCCTTTGTTGATTCATTGACAGTATACATCATCTTTGTATTTACAAATCTTGTTCATTAAATTGATATCAAAACATATTCTGGTATTTTTAAACAATCAGTATGTCTACCTTAGACCTATTCTTCTTTGAAATGAGTCTTTACACTGTTGACAGAAAGAGGAAGACAGGATCTGCTAAGAGAAGAGGGACACTTTATTTTCCAGAGAGAGAGGGGGAAAAAAGGAGAAAAAGGCAATCTGCAGATTGTGGGACATAGGCTCCTGCTGGGCCAAAGTCAAGCATTCTAGTGAACACAGAAGAAAGGCTGGTATTTATGCCTTCCAATATCAGGTTCATATACATGTTCAGAGAGCTGAAAGGAATCTGTGAATATTTATGGGGAAGGCCACATGGGTGTGTGATGAACAAGCACAGGTATAATCACAAGGCACAAATGTGTGTTATTGCACAGGCTCAACAGGCTGGCCAAGGCTGGTTTTGATGTGGCTCCTCTTACAGGAGCAGAGGGAGAAGACGTTCTTTGAAGCCTGTTTTTCATTCACTTAGGGACATAGGGGCTACCAGGAATGAGGGTTGATGACCGGTGCCAGCCAGATTTGTTGAAGGTCAGTGTAGAATTCCTAGCTAGTGCTGATTTGGCCTTATCTTTTGAGAGTTGCCTTTGTTTAGTTAGAGAAAAGCGAACTTCATAACAGTTGGTAAGATACATACTTAGGCTGAGAAATATTTGTCTGTCCTTTCCCTTGCTGTGGCCATTTGGTTTTGTTAAACAATTTGAATGCCTCTTTTAACCCCAGTGAGTCCATTCATTTTGTCTGTCCTTTGGGGCACACTTGAACAACATGAGTGAATCTTTTTACTGAAGCATCAAGTATAGTCTGGGCATATATTTGGACCCATATAGATGCATATTCAAAATTAAAATAATCAACAATTATTTTGAGAACTTTCAGAAATTTTATTTAGATATCCTACATATTTTTAGATTTCTTTGTACTGATTATCTATATATCTATCTAGCTGAATATTTTTTTCTTATTACTAAAGTCACTTGAACAATGGCTGAAAACATAAACAAAACAACAAAATAAAACATAGCAAAAAAAGCTTAATCCAGTCTTCCAACATGACCATAGTTAACCTTTGAGCATTTATCTCCCTAGTTTATTCATGGGCTTTGCTTATTTAATTTTAAATGGTTTAATCATACAATTCATAAAATACTGTGCTATTTTTATATGACTTTACTGAATGAGCATTAATTTTAGATTATGGTTTTATAAACATCTTTTTAACATGTGTATTCATTCTATTGCATTAGGTGGCTATATCATCATTTCCGTAAATATTCACCTATGCCTGGGCTTTTGAATTCCTTGTAAATTTTTGCTACTATGTGTAACAATGTTATGAATGTATTTATACATAAAGCTTTATCCATATTTATTATTATTTCCTCAAGATGGTTAACCAGGAATTGAATTACTATCACCAAGGGCAGGAATATATGAAAGATCCTTTATGCCAACTACCAATTATTTTCTACATTCAGGTTACACTGCCATTAATGATATAAAATGGTGGCAATTCCATTGAACACTTCATAACATTGTACATGCTTAATTTCTGCAATTAAAATGGTGCGTCACTGATCTAAATTTATTTAGTTGAAAAATAATGAGGCTGAATATTTTCTGTATATATTTTGATGCACATATGTAATATCCAAACCATCTAGAAGTATACATGCTAATAATTAAAATTCTCTTTTTGTAAGAGACCATAGAACTTTTCTCTTGGAAGAGAAGAACAAATTTTTGAGTTATAGTTGAAATCATTAATTGAAGCAATTACATATAAGTGCATTAAATATATATAGTATTCTTAATCGGGTATGTACTCATTTTTTTTAAAAAAGTCAGAGATATCTCTGACATTTGTAGTTGATCTTCCAGTGTTACCTATATTCGATAATATCATCTTTAGATATGGAGAAATTTACCTCCCCTTTGCAATTTCTAATACACTAAAGTCTACATCTTTTATTGTTGTATTGCCTAGTACTTTCTCTTTAGTTTTAAAATATAATTTCGATAATGGGCCTTAACTTGAAGAATTTGTTCACTTTCAGGCTTTCAGAATATCTGCTTCTAGAATCATGCTGTTATCAGCAGCACTAATATACCATTATCATTTATTTATTTATTTATTTATTTTATTACTTTTGTAACTACTGCATGTGATTTCATTTGGTGGATGGTTTGTAGTATGAGAATTTCTCTATTGTTTGACATTTAGATATTTCTGAATATTTTTATTACAACCAGTACTTCAGTGAATATCTTTGTGCATGCTACTTTGTGGTCACTTATAAGCATTCATTAGTGGGAGATACCGAAAAACATTCTTGCTTTATTACAGCAGAATCACAGTATAACTTTTATGAGATAATGCCAAATTATTCTCCCCAAAATCTAAAACGATTATGCTTCTACCAATAGTATATAAAGAACATATTTATTCATATCCATATTAATCTTGGCTCTTAATACCTTTATTATTGTTGCTGATAAATTGGTAAAAATAAATACATTTTGGTTTTAATTTACATTCACCTAATTATTTATAAGACTGCAAATATTTTGATATTTATAGGCCATTAATATTCCCCTTTCATGTGCGAAATAGCTATTTGTTTCTTTGGTAATTTTTTTTTTTTTTTTTACTTTTAGTAATTCACTCATGTTTTCTTATGTCTCACTGGCGTAAACAATTTACATGGCTAAGCCTAGGGTCTATGTGGGAGGGGATTACCCAAAAACATTGGTACTGAGAGATAGGACTCATTCAAGACCATTAGCATAACACTCTAGCATATAAGATATTAATTCAAACAACCATTTGTTTATTTCTTGAGGTGGCTCTCTGTTAGTTCCTACTTTATTGAATATTCTATTGCTTCTCATTTCTTTGAAATACCACTTGTAGCCCATATTCATTTAGTGTATATCTGAATGTTCCATTTACTTCACTGGTCTTTTTCTCTCTTCATATATAGTTTCTTCACTGTTTTATTTATTAAACCTATAAAATAGGTACAAATACCCAGGAGAACTTATTTCCCACAATTTTTTTTTTCTCTCAAAATCTATCTGTGTCTTTGTATGGTGTTTCCATAAACTTTACAGTCAGTTTATCAAGTTAAAACAGTATTACTATTTTTATCTTACATTTTAGAATTAGCCTGTCTAATAATAAAATGTTGGTATTTTGAAGAGATATAATAAATGTATAGATTAACTAATTGAGTTTTAACATTTTTAAAAGTAATGTGATAAATACATTTCTTTTTATTTGAGTCATTTTAATTGTTATAACAAGACAAACTTATTTTTCTTCATTGCATTTGTAGATATTTTACTTTTTAGCTGCAAATGTTAATCAGCCCTTTTTGTTAGTATGTATTAAAAATATTAATTTTTCAATATTATTTTTGTGTCCTTTAGCATCCTTAATTATTTTATTTTATTAGAAGATTTGTGGTTGATCTTCCACTGTTACCTATATTTAATAATATCATCTTTAAATATGGAGAACTTTACCCCCCCTTTGCAATTTCTAATACTCTAAAGTCTACGTCTTTTATTGTTGTATTACCTAGTACTTTCTCTTTAGTTTTAAAATACAATTTTGATAATATGCCTTAACATGAAGAATTTGTTCACTTTCAAGCTTTCAGAATATCTGCTTCTAAAATCATGCTGTTACCTTTTTGAATCCTCTCGGGATTCATGTTTTGTTCCTGCCTTAAAATTTAATATCAATAAACAGTCTGTTTATCCTTAACTCAATAATAGTCAGATAATTCTAACCATTAATTGAATAGCTCAATTAAACGTGAGAGGCAAATGATAAAATATCTCCAAATGACTACTTAGAGATAATTTTAGAATTCAGAAGCAAACCACAACTTTGACTTCCTTTCCCTCACTAGCCCAAAACACACAGACACACAAAATACTAAACTTTTTAAAAATACCCCATCGAGACAAATTTCTAAACATATATTACAAATCCTCAGTCTGTTAAGCAGTAATTACTCATGCAGTTTTAGTGTGTCTGAAGAAAATGTAAAAGGTAGTGGGAAAATAGTAATACAACAATTAGTATTAATCATGTGTGTAATCTTTACTACATGGTTATTAAAAATATGTGTATTTCCCAGCAATTAATGATTAGTTAGGAGGCATTTTCTAAAACTTTTCCAGAAGTAAGAAAATTCTACCTAAAAGAGCACTCATTTCCAGTTAAAATATTAAAAAATTTCTTTTTCCCCAACTTGTGGAATTACACAACATTTCTTTATCAATTGTCGAATGGTCCCAATTAGATGCTAAATGTGGACATCACAATACTCACTCCATGTAGCTCTATATGTTCATTAGATTTGAGTTTTTCAGATTCTTTAGCTGAGGAAATCTGTGCCTGCTCTTTAGCATCTCCATCCCTGGGTAAACCCTCCACTTCCCCAGAAGGGTGGCTGTGATGGCTTCTGGTTCATCTGGAAAATTAGAAGCTTGACTGGAGAAGTGAGGCCAGAGCAGTACCCCTTACCATAAGCTCCTTGCCTGCTAATCCGTAAGAGCCCCGCTGTTTCCTTGGATTAAAGTTCCCTGCTCCTGACAAAACACACATCCCCACATCTTCCAGGGCTAGCAGTGGGGACAGCTCCTCACATCACTGCATTATTCCTTGTGGTCAACTTACACTTCACAATCATTGTGTCCATCTTGATTAATTCTAGTTAGAATTTGCCCTCTTCTTTCTGAGGTCCAGACAAATATAAACTCTCTCTTCAAATGAAAGCCTAGCATAACAAAATCGTAATTTAGTAGCTGAGGCACGGATGTCACCACATTCCTCCCTTCTCCCGTCTTTGAAGAGGTTTCTGAAACGCTTTTTGGAAGCCAGGGCGTGTTGCAAGCACCCCTCTGCTTCACTGTAATTTACCTTGAGGACAGACATCATTCATCCCCTCTCCATTTCCTTCATAAAGTTTTACACAGTGCACGACACATAATCAACTGTGAATAATTACTGAATTTGGTCACATGGTATCTAGAACTCAACTCATGCCAAACCTGGTTCCTCAAAAAACTTTTTTTTTTCTCACTCATTATTTCTGTCTTGCAGGTAGAAAGTGGACACTTTGATAATACTTTTTGATTGATGAGTATATTTTAATTTGCTCTTGCTTTTGTTACCTTCCTTTTCTATTTCCATCTCTATACTCACAAACTACTTCTCATTCTTCTAGGCTTTGCCTTATTTCTGCTATGTCTCCTCTGAGCCATTTATCACCTCCTGTATAAAACACACCCTAATCAGAAAAATGGGTAAGATGAGGAAAGCTGCTCTTTTCAGATTTCCATGTTATTTTTTTCAATCTCAAGTAAAAAGAACAATCAATCTTTTAAAATGCCATCTTAAGGCATGGTTGTCAGTTTTGTGTCCTAAGCTTCTAAGCTCTTCAAAAAGAGGTGGAGAACTTTAATATTTGATATATGGTCTGTAGCATATACGGTGTGCACAGAATTGGTTATAAATCTTATTTTTTCCTATGTCCTAGGTACTCACTAAAAGTGGTGGAGCTTTAGACTACAATATTAATTGTGTCTAGCAATGAGGCACTCTAAATATACTATAATTAAGTTACGATTTTTTTCCCCTAAACTGATCAGACTCCTTACACATCAGAACAATAGGATACTAGAAAGAAAATAAGGAATTTATTATTCAGAAACACATTCACTAAAAGTGAAAGTTGAGAAAGAAGTAATATAGCTAAAATTGTAAATGTAGAATTTCTATAATGTACTCATAAAAGTCAGGTAGAAGAGTATCTTGTGGTTTATTTTAGCCTTTTTCAAACTATGTTTTGAAAACAGAAAACTTTAAAGTGCTGTCATTTCTCAAACATATCTAAACATTAAGGCTATTCAGAAACTGTCTTGCTCCAGTTATAAATCTGTACTAACTGTGGCAATTCTACTTCTCTGTGCATCCCCTCTCCCAAATATGAACGTGACCACCCATTATGAACAGGTGTGTTTTACTGAGCTATTTACATTACTTTCAGATTAAAAAGTAAAACCTATGGTACTTGAGTAGGAACAGAATTCAGTCTTTTCTTACAAGGATCAGCTTGGGGTAACAGAAAACAACTAAATATGAAGGAATTCACAAACTAGTGAATGATGGCTCATGTCAGATTTATGATTTCCATTCATGGACAAACTCTGTCAGCTGTAACACAATGGAAGATTTCTCTGCAGCAGCATATTGTGTGTGGGAGCTTACATATTAATTTTGTGTGGGAGGAGTTATAATTTCATTATCTTATCTGTTTAGCACTTCTTAGCTTTCAAGTGGAAAAACATAGTATGTATGATATTATTAAAAATACAAGATATTAATAATCCTGCCCATTCTCATATATGAAATACTAACCACTTGATTACATATTTTAGTTGTAGATTTTCGTAAATTTTGCTCACATTCTTTTGTTCTGGAATTTTATTTCAAAGAATAGATAATTGAGACATCAGAAAAGCTTTGGGGATTGTTTTAGATGTGGATTGCAGTAATATTGTTTTTTTTTTTTTAATTTTTATTTATTTATTTTTTTTTAATTTTATTTTGTCGATATACATTGTGGCTGATTATCGCTCCCCATCACCAAAACCTCCCTCCCTTCTCCCTCCCCCCCTTCCCTCCAAAAATGTCCTTTCTGTTTGCTTGTCATATCAACTTCAAAAAATTGTGGTTGTTATATCTTCTTCCCCCCCCCCACCGGTTTGTGTGTGTGTGTGTGTGTGTGTGTGTGTGTGTGTGTGTGAATTTATATATTAATTTTTAGCTCCCACCAACAAGTGAGAACATATGGTATTTCTCTTTATGTGCCTGACTTGTTTCACTTAATATAATTCTCTCGAGGTCCATCCATGTTGTTGCAAATGGCAGTATTTCATTCGTTTTTATAGCTGAGTAGTATTCCATTGTGTAGATGTACCACATTTTCCGTATCCACTCATCTGATGATGGGCATTTGGGCTGGTTCCAACTCTTGGCTATTGTAAAGAGTGCTGCGATAAACATTGGGAAACAGGTATACCTTTGACTTGATGATTTCCATTCCTCTGGGTATATTCCCAACAGCGGGATAGCTGGGTCGTATGGTAGATCTATCTGCAATTGTTTGAGGAACCTCCATAGCATTTTCCATAGAGGCTGCACCATTTTGCAGTCCCACCAACAATGTATGAGAGTTCCGTTTTCTCCGCAGCCTCGCCAGCATTTATCGTTCATAGTCTTTTGGATTTTAGCCATCCTAACTGGGGTTACATGGTTTCTCAATGTGGTTTTGATTTGCATTTCCCGGATGCTGAGTGATGTTGAGCATTTTTGCATATGTCTGTTGGCCATTTTTATATCTTCCTTAGAGAAATGCCTATTTAGTTCTTTTGCCCATTTTTTAATTGGGTTGCTTGTTTTCTTCTTGTAAAGTTGTTTGAGTTCCTTATATATTCTGGATATTAATCCTTTGTCAGATATATATTTTGCAAATATTTTCTCCCACGCTGTTGGTTGTCTTTTAACTCTTTTAATTGTTTCTTTTGCTGTGCAGAAGCTTTTTAGTTTGATATAATCCCATTTGTTTATTTTTCCTTTGGTTGCCTGTGCTTTTGGGGTCGTATTCATGAAGTCTGTGCCCAGTCCTATTTCCTGAAGTGTTTCTCCTATGTTTTCTTTAAGAAGTTTTATTGTTTCAGGGTGTATATTTAAATCCTTAATCCATTTTGAGTTGATTTTAGTATACGGTGAGAGGTATGGATCTAGTTTCATTCTCCTGCATATGGATATCCAGTTATCCCAGCACCATTTGCTGAAGAGGCAGTCCCTTCCCCAGTGAATAGGCTTGGTGCCTTTGTCAAAGATCAGATGGCAGTAAGTGTGTGGGTTGATTTCTGGATTCTCTATTCTATTCCATTGGTCAGTGTGTCTGTTTTTATGCCAGTACCATACTGTTTTGGTTATTATAGCTTTGTAGTATAGCTTAAAGTCAGGTAGTGTTATGCCTCCAGCTTTATTTTTTTTGCTCAGCATTGCTTTGGCTATGCGTGGTCTTTTATTGTTCCATATAAATGTCTGGATAGTTTTTTCCATTTCGGAGAAAAATGTCTTTGGAATTTTGATGGGGATTGCATTGAATTTGTATATCACTTTGGGTAGTATGGACATTTTCACTATGTTGATTCTTCCAATCCAAGAGCATGGGATATCTTTCCATCTTCTTGTATCCTCTCTAATTTCTCTCAGCAGTGGTTTGTAGTTCTCATTATAGAGATTTTTCACCTCCTTGGTTAACTCAATTCCTAAGTATTTTATTTTTTTGGTGGCTATTGTAAATGGGCAGGCTTTCTTGATTTCTCCTTCTGCATGTTCACTATTGGAGAAAAGAAATGCTACTGATTTTTGTGTGTTGATTTTGTATCCTGCTACTGTGCTGAAATCATTTATCAATTCCAACAGTTTTTTTGTAGAGGTTTTAGGCTGTTCGATATATAGGATCATGTCATCTGCAAACAGGAACAGTTTGACTTCATCTTTTCTAATCTGGATGCCCTTTATTTCCTTCTCTTCTCTGATTGCTCTGGCTAGTACTTCCAACACTATGTTGAATAGGAGTGGTGAGAGTGGCATCCTTGTCTAGTTCCTGTTCTTAAAGGAAAAGCTTTCAGCTTTTCCCCATTCAGGATGATATTGCCTGTAGGTTTGGCATATATGGCTTTAATTATGTTGAGATACTTTCCCTTTATACCTAACTTATAGAGGGTCTTTGTCATGAATGAGTGCTGAACTTTATCAATTGCTTTTTCAGCATCTATAGAGATGATCATATGGTCCTTGTGTTTGAGTTTATTAATATAGTGTATCACATTTATTGATTTGCGTATGTTGAACCAACCTTGCATCCGTGGGATGAATCCCACTTGATCGTGATGAATAATTTTACATATGTGTTGCTGTATTCTGTTTGCTAGTATTTTAGTGAGGATTTTTGCATCTATATTCATCAAGGATATCGGCCTGTAGTTTTCTTTTTTGGTTATATCTTTACCTGGTTTTGGTATCAGGGTGATGTTTGCTTCATAGAATGAGTTTGGGAGATTTGCGTCCATTTCAATCTTTTGGAATAGTTTGTAAAGAATCGGTGTCAATTCCTCTTTGAATGTTTAGTAAAATTCTGCTGTGAATCTATCTGGTCCTGGGCTTTTCTTTGTTGGGAGCCTTCTGATAACAGCTTCAATCTCCTTTATTGTTATTAGTCTGTTCAAATTTTCTACGTCTTCACGGTTCAGTTTTGGGAGATTGTGTGTGTCCAGAAATTTATCCATTTCCTCCAGATTTTCAAATTTGTTGGCGTATAGTTGTTTATAGTAGTCTCGAATGATTCCTTGTATTTCAGATGAATCAGTTGTAATATCGCCTTTTTCATTTCTAATTTTTGTTATTTGAGTCTTCTCTCTTCTTTTTTTGTTAGCCATGCTAATGGTTTGTCAATTTTATTTATCTTTTCAAAAAACCAACTTTTGATTCATTGATCTTTTGAATTGTTTTTTGGTTTTCAATTTCATTCAGTTCTGCTCTGATCTTAATGATTTCTTTCCGTCTGCTAACTTTAGGTTTGGATTGTTCTTGTTTTTCTAGTTCTTTAAGGTGAAGTGTTAGGTTGTTCACTTGCCATCTTTCCATTCTTCTGAAGTGAGCGTTTAATGCAATAAATTTTCCCCTCAATACTGCTTTTGCAGTATCCCACAGGTTTTGGTATGATGTATCATTGTTTTCATTAGTCTCAATAAATTTTTTGATTTCTTGCTTGATTTCTTCTTGAACCCATATGTCATTAAGTAGAATGCTGTTTAATTTCCATGTGTTTGTATAGTTTCCAGAGTTTCATTTGTTTTTAATTTCTAATTTTAATCCATTGTGGTCTGAGAAGATACATGGGATAATTGCAATTTTTTTGAATTTATTGAGACTTGATTTGTGACCTAATATGTGATCTATCCTGGAGAATGATCCATGTGCTGATGAGAAAAATGAATATTCTGAGGTTGTTGGGTGGAATGTTCTGTAGATATCTGCCAATTCCAATTGGTCTAGAGTCTTGTTTAGATCTTGTGTTTCTCTACTGATTCTTTGCCTAGATGATCTGTCTAATATTGACAGTGGGGTGTTCAGGTCCCCTGCTATTATGGTATTAGTGTCTATTTCCTTCTTTAGGTCTAATAGAGTTTGTTTTATAAATCTGGCTGCTCCAACATTGGGTGCATACATATTTATGATTGTTATGTCTTCTTGATGGATCAGACCTTTTATCATTAAGTAGTTTCCCTCATTGTCTCTTTTTATGGTTTTTAGTTTAAAGTCTATTTCGTCAGATATAAGAATAGCTACTCCAGCTCGCTTTTCTTTTCTGTTTGCATGGTAAATCTTTTTCCATCCTTTCACTCTTAGTCTGTGTGAATCTTTATGGGTGAGGTGGGTCTCTTGTAGGCAGCATATAGTTGGGTCCTGCTTTTTGATACAGTAAGCCAGTCTGTATCTTTTGATTGGGGTTTTAAGCCTTTTACATTAAGAGTTGTTATTGAAAGGTGTTGATTTATTCCTAGCATTTTATTGGTTGTTTGGTTGTCTTAGGTGTCTTTTGTTCCTTGCTTTCTGATTTACTGTTTGGTTTCTGTGTTTGTTGGTTCCTTAGGTTGTAGATAGTGTTTTTGTTAGCTTGTTTTCTCTTCATGAATGCCATTTTTATTATACTAGTGGGTTTAGATTTTTCTTGGGTTTTTATGGCAGTGGTAGTTATTTTTCAGGAACCAAACCCAGTACTCCCTTGAGGATTTCTTGTAAGGGTGGTCTTGTGGTAGTGAACTCCCGTAGTTTTTGTTTATCTGAGAAATATACTATTTTCCCCTCATTTCGGAAGGATAGCCTTGCAGGGTAGAGTATTCTTGGCTGGCAATCTTTGTCTTTTAGTATTTTGAAAATATCATCCCATTCCTTTCTAGCTTTTAGGGTTTGTGATGAAAAGTCTGATGTTAACCTGATTGGGGCTCCCTTATAGGTGATTTGACACTTCTCTCTTGCAGCTTTTAAGATTCTCTCTTTGTCTCTGAGTTTTGCCAATTTGACTATGACATGTCTTAGAGAAGGTCTTTTGGGGTTGAATACATTTGGAGATCATTGAGCTTCCTGGATCTGAAGATCTTTGATTTTTCCTATACCTGGGAAGTTTTCTGCCACTATTTTGTTGAATATGTTTTCAATGGAATCTCCATTTTCCTCCCCTCTGGAATACCCATGACTCGGATATTTGATCGCTTAAGGTTGTCTGATATCTCTCTCAGATTTTCTTCCATGTCCTTGATTCTTTTTTCTTTCTTTTTGTCTGCTTGTGTTATTTCAAACAGCCCATCTTCAAGTTCAGAGGTTCTCTCTTCAACTTCGACAAGCCTGCTGGTTAAACTCTCCATTGTGTTTTTTATTTCGTTGAATAACTTCTTCAGTTCAGCAAGTTCTGCTACATTATTTTTCAGGACATTGATTTCCTTGTACATTTCCTCTTTCAGATCCTGTATACTTTTCCTCATTTCATCATGATGTCTAGCTGAGTTTTCTTGTATCTCATTCAGTTTCCTTAGAATTATCACTCGAAATTCCTTATCAGTTATTTCAAGGGCTTCTTGTTCTATAGGATCTAGAGTTTGAGATTTATTAACTTTTGGTGGTGTACTTTCTTGACCTTTTTGTATTTCTGGTATCTGTTTTTTGGTGTTTATTCATTGTGGCAGGGGGTTTCACAGTCCACCAGTTTGAGACTAATGACTAACTAGGATGTTGCTGTGGTTGCCAATATCGTATGGCTCCCTCCGTGACTGCTCAGTTGGCCTCTAGTGCCTTGTGTGTGTGGTTGCCTCGGGTCTTGGGCTTCTCCGGGGAGCCACCTTTCTGGTCAGCTTGGACTCTGCTGGGCTGGTGGATCACGTACTACAGGGTGTGTGATCTCTGTTGAGCTTTCACTTCCTGTGCAGGACTTCTCCCTGTTCTGTGTGCTCTGGCCCAGGCTGTTAGATCGTGCAGTGGCGACCCCACCGGGTGTGTGGTTTCTGTTGAGTCTCCGCCTCCCTGGCCGCACATCTCCCCACTCTGTGCGCACTGTGCTGGGCTGGGGCGTGTCTTCTGCACCCCTCGTCTATCAGCTGGGCCTTCAAGACCCTGCTCGGCACCGCCTCGCCCAGGAAGTCTACCAGGTTTCTGCTAGGCACAGACGACCAGTCTCTCTGGGTGCCTTTGTAGCACTATGTAGATCTTTCTCTGGTCTTGTTCACCTTTGTATCCCCCCAGTATAATCCGAGTCTAGCGCCCACCTGCAGCCTGGTCTCCGGCAGGTTCAAGCGGACCTGGGAACTCTCCTACCACACTATTCCCAACCAGAAATTCATTAGGCTTTTTTCCAAACTGGTGGCCGCAGAGATGGTATCTGCCTCCCAGTAACAGGGAGTTTACCTGGGGCCGGAGTCCAGGGTGTGGTGGAGTGACAGTCGGCCCGCCCGTACTTCCTTGCCCTCCCGACACTGGCCGGGGACGCCCCCCGCCACCAGCCCCGCCAGAGAACCACAGAGGGAGTGGGAGGGGAGGCCGGTCCGCAGGCTCCGGAAAGCCCCGTGCCAGGCCAAGCAAGTGTGAAGGCTCAGTGATGGCCGAGCCGGGCGGGGCTGCCCGCACCTGGGAAAATGGAGGCAGCACCGGGGTGGTGAGTGGCCTGGTGGTGCAGGCGGGAGCCGGGTGGGCATCCACCCCCCGAACAGAGCTGTGCCAGGGGTCACTCACAGTGCTGTGCCAGGTCGGGCGCTCACTCTGTCTCTGGTTTGTTGCCTTCCCAGTTCTCAGCCGCTGCCGCCTCGGGCTGTTCAGTCGCGGCACGGCTCGGGCGCTCCCATGTATCTTCTTTAATGCCGGCCTGAAACCTCGAATCCTGAATAGGGCAGCTGGCCGCCTTCAGCGTGGCCCCGGCCTCCGGGATCCTGGCTGCATCCACAGCAGCCCTGGCGCCGTGTTCCCTGTTTCGAGACTCGCTTTTGCAGCTAAGAATCAGTTCTTTTCCTGCTCCACACTTCAAAGCTGTTGCCTGTAAGTGAGGCAGCCTCTCCTGCCGGGGGCAAAGTGGCGGTCACCCCCCACGACCGGCCAGCAGCAGCGGTCCTCCCTTAAGAGATGGCAAGAGGAAGGTCCACAAGTTTCCTGGCTGCCTGAGGCCCAGTGGCCACCTTTTCCAACTCAGCTACTCCACGCCAGCCACCGCAGCCGCCGCCATCTTGAAAACCAATATTGGTTTTTATAAGAGGATACAGTGTCTGACTAACCCAGTGTTCATATACAGCCAGCCTCCACTCAATGCTTTCCATTTGCATCCATTGATAAGTAGAGCAAGACTTGTCTTAAAATCTGGGGAGGTGTAGATTAAGCGGTTTGAGGAAGAAGATTCTGTAGGAATGGAAAGGAAGCATCTGATCCCTTCTTGGATGGGGATTGATCCACAGTGGTTAAATATTAGAAGTCAGCAGTAAGGATGCCTGTTTATAAGAGAAGCTCTGGGTACTCCGTGGACAGGCAATGCCACAATAAGACTCAGGAGATAAAATAATTGTTATTCTGCAAATCTTACAGAGTTCTTTCACTGCATGCTTTAGGGTGTATGGGATCATATGAGAACATTGCTTTTGGCACTGACCATGGCAAATTTATATGGGGCGTTTATTGCAATCATTAGATTTATTCAGTGCCATATGTGTGACCAGACCCATTCAGGCATCGTCTGAGTGAAGGACGTGGTGAAACCAGTAATTATTCAATTGCAAGAAATACAGCCTAGACTCATGGGACGTGGAGATCTTTGAGCATTCACTCTTTATTTATGTGGTGCTTCAATCGTGCTTCTTTCTAAATATTTGTTCTCTCCCTCTCTCTGCCAAATAGCTTTCTTTGCAAGGCTCTTGAATGGCCATGCCATGAGTACTGACTGCAACTCTCCATATCCTTAGATATTCAGGTTAAAGTCAGCCACAAAATTCTCCTTGACGTTTTGCAAAAATTCTTGAGTAAGCCAGTTATCTATCTCAAATTCCATCACCTATGCAGAGCTCAGGTTCACCCAGTATATAATGGCCAACTGCTCCATGTCCTCCACAAGTACTGAAGCAGCACCTCTAAAGAAGGTGGAATGAGCTAGACTGTCTCTATTCTTAACAATGTGAGAGAGTTGGCAATTGGGTAAGGTGTGAACTGGGCACAGAACCTGTCGGCATGAGTGAGAGCAAGAATTAAAACATGAATTTCTATTGTCAACATGATCTCTCTAGTGTTCATGAATGAAGAAATACAGCCACACTTAGGTAACACTATGTTTATTTTTAACATTGTGGGAATACTAGCTGCACAGAAAAATTGATGTTTGTTTTTGGTTTTTCTTATCCATGGGCTATAATATGTTGTTCCATGGGAAATATTTGATGTGATTCAAAATGGAAAAATGATGCTACGTAAGGTGTAAAGGACTGATCATTTCTACTTATTGAGAATCTAATGCGTGCTTGGTAATATACATACATTTATTTTCATCCTCAAAGCAAGGTAGTACTTTTACCCTCTTCCTGCTGATGAGAAAATTAAAAACTTGTGGACATTAAGGGCTTTACATAGGTCATATTTACATAAGGTCTATTTTACTGAAAAACTGGATCACAAAACTGATCAAGTCAGCCTGAAATGAAAGCTCTTACTTCATCCAAAAGAAGTCTCTGTGTAAGAATCATTTCAGGACCTCACCTTAAAGCATTAATTAAAATAGCATTAATAAAAGCAGTAATTAAACTAGAACATTTTGATAAACTTTATAATGAACTACATTTATTAATCATTTAGAAAAATAATATAATTTGGGAAAGAAAGAAGTCACTATAACTCTTCTCACCAAATCTGACAACCTACACAATGCCATCCTGAGAGACCACGCTTTTCTAGTGGCATTGATTTCCTAGTAAAAGAAGTGATTTGGGGAGTTAAGTTTTAACTCTCATTTCTCAGTCTGCATCTTCTTATACACATTCTGTCAAATATTAGACCAGCTATGTTAGGCTTAGTACTGTGCAGGATTTATTATACTAAGCAGGCATGAAATTTGAGAGCCTCGTAAATATTAATCAGAGACTAATGAACAGTGGGAGACTTCTGAATATCAATCTTTACTAGTGGGAAATTTTGAATTAGAGACACCACTTCCTAACCAATAAATCAGTGGTGAAAAATTGAAGGCATTCTCATGCATCTGCTCATGTAGCTAGATCTCTAGTCCTAAAGAAGCATACAATACGGATGCTGTAATAGATGTTATTTCACCACCCCACATAGAGGTTCTGCATTTTTAACCAGACCATGTTTAAAAGTTTTTAATTACCTTCAAAAAAGGTTGGATTGTAAAATAGAAAACTTGAGTACATTCTTTAGTATCAGAGTTAAAACAGTTCAGGAGAAGAAAGAGCTTGTCTTGTTCATTCTCATTAGCATTCAAAAATCATTGCCCAAAGGGATAGATGATTCAAGGTTAAGAGGAGAGCTAAAATGCCAAAACTTGATTGGCTTACTGCTTTTATTAAATGAGCCTATGAATGCCTTTCCACTGAGCTCATGTACAATTTGTAACAAAAAAGATATCTTCCATTATAATTTATAATTACATAATAAAATATCAATACACCTACACACCTATATATCCTTGATGATTGGTCATTAATGAAAAAACAGCTTTTTTTTTTTTTAGCATATATAGAGTTAATTACTTGTTAAGGCAAGCCTGAGAGTAGATACTGATGCTTATTATTTTATGATATTTTTGATGCTGAGACACTAAAAATATGGGACTAAGTTGACAGTTTGAAGGGTTTTTTTTTTTTTTTAATACTTTGGTATGCAGGTAGAACTAAAAATCTATGGTATGTTTCTGCACCAGGCATTAATATTTTAATGCAAATATTTGGAAGTGATTGATGTTAACAATATGAATGTTTCTTCATACCATCGTAATCAGAAACAAAATTTTCTCCTGCATAGGTATGGTATGAGATGTGTTTACTGAAAAGACACAAACAAATATATTAAGGACACAGAAAAGAAAAAGAGCCAGGAAATAAGCCAGAAATGGTGGATGTCATTCAGAGATACACTAAAATATTATTTACAAATGTATTACTCTGTGCCATTTCAAGTACATGGAAAAAGTGATAGTTCCTAAATTAGGTAATAGTACAACAAAATGCTATAATTAGGCATTAAGAACAGTTTTTCAATTTTTTGTCACTAAAAATTTCTAGGTTCATTAAAAGTAGGGAGAGTTAAATTGATCTCCAATATATTCTCAGCGCCTTCTTAGGAGTTACTCAATAAATATTTAAGAAAGCTTTTAAAGGAGTAGCTATACCTAACAGTTATTCTTTCATAAAGAAGAATTTGTACTCTCTAACGACAAGTAGTCTCTCTACAAATGTTCATATATAGCTAAAATTATAATTTAGTTTCGTAACTGTATGTAATAAAAATTGAAGCAGTTACAATTTTGTCATTTTAGTAAAATATCTGTGCTTAGGCACTCCCTGCCTTCTACAACTACAACACAGGACTAATTTTTTTGAGAACATTTATCCTATTTTCTCTATGATATTACATATATGAGCTTATTTATGTTTTTGACCTTGCTAAATGCTTATATTTGAAATGTTAAGAATATATTACCCTGAATGTACCGTATTTTGTATTACGTGTTGAAATGGTCATTTTTTTTTTTTTATGTATAGAACTATGTGTGATAATTAGCATTCAGAAAATAAATTACACAGGTGACAAGAACATAATTCGTTATCTTTAGAGTTTTTGTTTTGTTTTGTTTTACCTTAATACTCACAATAAGGTAATATTAATTTTTATTTATGAGCACAGTCAATGGAACAATATTTCTCTTATTCTTATTTTTATGAGATTTTGGAACTATTAGGGGGTGTTTTACTCAATATTATTAACACACACAAAAAATCTATTTCTATTAATTCTATTGGTCAGTACCCACCTTGTATATAATTTTGTTTAATAATTTCTTATCTCATTGTCTCTTATTTGACTTAATTATTTTTTACTAGAAAGTTGCTTGTTTCATAGCTCAGAGTTTCAAAACATATTTGTAGTTGCCACAGGTGTTTCTGATAATTTTCAGCCAATATTCAGGTTAAATGCTTTCAAAAGCACTGAACCAATTAAAGAAGCAAAAAAAAAAAAAAAACCGAATTTTAAATTGACTAATGTAAAAATTCTACAAAACTTCAAAATTTTTCGTTGTTCAATGTAAGGTAACCAATGCAATGCAGTTATATAATTAACAACAATAACAATATAAGCATGTCAAAGTTAAAAAATGTAACTTATATTTAAAATTTATAAAAAAATAAATGTTGAAATCATAAAGGTTAGTTAATCAAGCTAATCCTAACATGCAATTGAAGTCTAACAATTCTGTATCTCCCAAAAATAAAATAAAATTTGCATCTATTAAGTTAGTCCTTTGATATAAATTAAAATGAGAAAAAGTTGATAATTATCTAAATAGTAATGAGTGTCAGATTTATTCAATGGTCAAAAATCAATAAAATAAGTAAATAGAGTGAAATAGATATATATTCAAGCCTTTTAGGCTTGCTGGGTTTAGTAGCAGTTAACCAAGGTAATTTAATATCAGAAGGTTTAGAGACATATAAAACAACATTTACTTTTTCCCCTGTACGTTGAAAGCCAAATTTGTTCTTCCAATTAACTAGATGTATTGCTTTTAACTATTTCACTTTCTACAGCATTAGTTAAAATTATTTGGATGTAATGAAAGAATGACCCAGAGAAAGGAGGAAGGCAGCACAATCTGAAGATTAACATGACTATGACACAAATTGCTGCATAGCCTGACAGTTAATGCCTGGGCTTGTGATGGACCTTTCCATCTGTCCATAGTGCACTTTCTTATGGTAACCATTGTATAGTTTCCTGTCTAATTTTGGTTTTCATCTTTGCAGGTTTGGATTTATTCTTCATAAAGATGAAGCTGCACTACAAAAAATTGATCTTGAAACCATGTCATATATCAAGACAATTAACTTGAAGGACTATAAGTGCATTCCTCAGTCGTTGGCATATACACACTTGGGAGGATACTACTTTATTGGCTGCAAACCTGACATCACTGGAGCAATTCCACCACAGCTCATGGTGGATGGTGTAACTGACTCAGTCATTGGGTTCAATAGCGATGTGACAGGCACTCCGTATGTCTCACCAGATGGCCACTATCTTGTCAGCATTAATGATGTGAAAGGACTTGTGAGGGTTCAGTATATTACTGTCAGAGGAGAAATACAGGAGGCTTTTGACATTCACACAAATCTGCACATATCTGATCTGGCATTCCAGCCATCCTTTACTGAAGCCCACCAATACAACATCTATGGTAGTTCAAGCACACAAACTGACGTGCTCTTCGTGGAGCTCTCCTCTGGGAAGGTCAAGATGATAAAGAGCCTTAAAGAACCACTCAAGGCAGAAGAATGGCCCTGGAACCAGAAGAACAGGCAAATTCAGGACAGTGGCTTGTTTGGTCAATACCTGATGACACCTTCCAAGGACTCTCTCTTTATACTAGACGGACGACTCAATAAGTTAAACTGTGAGATCACTGAAGTTGAGAAAGGAAATACAGTTGTTTGGGTTGGAGATGCCTAGGAGCACCATTATATAATTATCGAATGAAGGGTTTTACAGTACATTGCACTTAATTCATTGTTTAAATTTACAACTTAACTTTCAAAGTTTATGTCCTAGTCAAAGATAACATATTTGGTTGGCCCAAATAAAACAGATTGTTTTTGACAAAAACATTCACAATCGAAATTACTGGTTGATGAGAAATATTTAACACAATAATTAATGAGAAATAATATCAATGACAGGAATCAAATGTGTAATTATTCTTTAAATCAATAAAATAGTTTTTAAAATTCTTAAAATGACTAAACTGCAGGGAATTTCAGATGACTTAAGCATCATTTAATTTTGAGGGTAGTTTATCTATTTTTTCTGTCCTTTTAGTATGCTTAAATCAGAAATAAAGTGTGTGGAAACTTAAAATTCTTAATTTAAAATATTCTGTCCCATCCACTGTTGATAATCTTTTGTGCCTTGAAGGGGATGTCAAAGGAGGAAAAAGAAGGCTAAAAGCTGCGTACTGAAACCTTCATAGCTATAATCTCGTTATTAAAAAATGTTCAACAACTCTTGCACCAAATCCTGCCTTCAGTCGTTTGTTTAACCCTCAGTGAAATGTCATTTGAAGGCATAAATTGGCCTTAGGTTTTATACCGGTGACAAACTCTATTTGACATCTACTGTATAATCTGCAGCATGTTATAGAAAATGGGGAGTAAGGGAAAAAATAATTATGGTAAAAATGTTTGCAATGTATTATCTACTCATTTTGCTTTCAATCACTAGAGTACACTATATTTTTAATGCAAGTCTGTCTGGTATGTCAACTGCTTACAAAAGTTTAGTTTATTATCAGCATAATAGATTCTGTCTTTTCACATAGTCCGGTGTTGCAACATCAGGAACTTTCAGTTCTTAAAGAGAAGCATTGCTTCCATCTGCTTAGAGTAAATCACATGTAGGAAAAGTAACATCAAGGCAGAAAAAATGGCAGAACTGATGAGTATTAGTGGTTTAGGAGAATAAGTAATAGAAGTTGAAAAATAGGAGATAGCCCCACAATGGTGAGTAAAAATGTACTTCTCCACTGCTTTTGCTATTTAAATGTAATCCATCAAAGAACTTTATTCCTAATAATTTTTCTAAATGGCTTCTTCTATTCAACTCCTACATAATTCTAAAATGACCTTCTCACTAACTGTGCTGTAGTTTGAAACCTAACTAATCCTCTTATTTGAGACACTGCAGAGAAGTAAATTTACTGCTTCATTGTTTTTTTTTTTCCCCCCAAAGGGCAAAAGAGAAGGCTAGTAGAAGTAGATTAAAACCAGAGTTGGTTTATTGAAATAAGCAGATAATTATTCAGGATTAAAGTAATAGTTTACATGTTCTGAGAATTTTTTTTTACTTAATTTAGTTTTTATTGTTGCTAAAAATGCTAATGGGTTGTTGAAATGACCTCCATTTACCGAAGGTAATCCAATAAGGACTTTTTTAAATACAAATTTTACTCAAGTTTAAATTGTGTAAAACTGCTGAGAAACCTGAAATTTTATAGTGCGTCATATCTTATGTGTATATAGCATAATAAACTGTGTGATACAGTAGATTTCTTCTTAGCTTAAGGAAACATTATGGGAAGTAGATTTAATAAACAACAAAAATCAGCTTATGTTTCTTCTTATTGAATCTGCTTTACTTTTTAGCAATTTTCTCCCTTGTGAACATGAATCATATAAAGTGTCTATGACTTAATGATTTTATGTAAGTCTGTCACACACATCTTTCTTTGGTAGTTTACACCATGTGGATGCCCTGTCTGTAGACATTGCTTGATAAAAGGAGAATAAACCTCTTACATTTTAACCCCTGAGAGTTCAGTCAATGATTTAATGTGTATATCTTTTATTTTTATTATTCCCTACAATGATTCAAACATATTCTGGTGCTCTGCATTATTTTGAATGATGGAATGGGGTGGAGGTAGAAGGGAAGTAAAGTTAGATCAATCAATGAAAGAAAATTTTATTTGCCTTTTTATACCAAATCTACTTTGCTATATCTATTCATTATTCAATACGAGGCATATATTCTTTCTATGATGTCTACTAGAATCCCTTCTTGTATATTAAAGGAATGAGTGAATGGGTATCAGAATGGAATACAAGTATACTCAAAAGAAAATGCTTTTTCCACATCCTATACTACTAACCACATAAATATTATGCCACCTTTTAAAAACATTGTGATAGTTAAAATACTGACCTTTGTGAGCTTAAAAAACAGATGCAACATATATGTTACAATTATTTCTAAAGTATATATTTCTTCTGTCAAAGACAGAGTAAAAAATGGAGTAAAAACAGTACACAGGACATTAGCATTGTTTTATGCACATCCTGATTAAAGTGTGTTACAAATAATAATTTCATAATTAATGTGGGTATGTGTGAAAAGTGAAAGTGAAGAAAAACTAGGATAAAATAATGAATAAACTACTTTAAAAAGAAGGTGTAACATCAAAGTGTAGGTTTTTAACAGCAGAAGAAAAAAGTGAAGTGATAATATTCAAAGGCATGAAATGAAGAAAGATGTGAAATCAAGAATAGGAATAAGATGTGGGAGGTCATTTAGCAAAATTGACTGAAAGAAGTAAATGATTTATGAAAACAAGGTGATATCAACAAGGCAAGAAAAAAAGGTTGTGATCAGATTTTGGAAAGAAGGATGTGAAGATTGAAACCAATTTGAAGAATTTGGACCTAATCCAGACAATTGAGACCCAGCAATAATTTTTAAAAAGAAAAAGAGTAGTGAAAACAGCATTTTAAAATTTATTTTTTAAATGGAATGAAAATTTAACTGAAGAAAAGGGAAATTAGAGGAAATAGTATCAGGTGGCTATGGCAAAAATTTAAGTTTACACTTTCTAATATGTAACAATTAAGTTGAAAGTATGTATTGAAAAATAAGACTTGTTGAAGAACCTTACCTGAAATGGTAACTTAATAAATATGGACCATAAAAGTGACAAAAGTGATAGGATTCAAATATGATATCACTGGTAGAAATAAGGAAGCTGTGAAGAAGAACCAGGTCAGAGTGAGAGAATGAGGATTTAGATAAAAGACAAATGAAATGTAAATATAGAGAAATGGACATACTTCTAGAGAAGTGTCATCATGTATAGCAAATCAATGCAATTTTCAGGAGTCATTCTACCTGCTGTTTAATTATTTCTATGAAAAGGTATAGTATTGAAAAAATGCAATTTAGAACCTTGTCACCTTTCAGACTCCCACTTGACAGTTCATCACAGAATTTTCTTGTATGAAATAAATTAATTCAATTGGATTTTACACTCACTAGTTAAGATTTTACAGCATGGAACAATATGTTTAATCACATCTGACAACTTATATTATATAAATTTTTAAAGTGAGAAAAATTTAAAAACAAATATTTCTATTCGTGAAGCCAATAAAATAAGATGAAAATGTACAGCCGAATGTTTCAACCGTAAGAACTCATAAGGTAGACACACTTGTCCCATTGTCTACCATTTAGCATTTTCCTTTATGAATGGGTAAAGAGAATAAAAGAAGAACCTATCAAAAGCCTATTTTCGCTTTCCTTCCAACCACATTCTGACTAATATCATTTACCTCTCCTGAGAAACTTCATAAGCAGAAATATGTTCCAAAAGTCATGCTGTCTTAAGTCATGGTAAATTTTCCCATCTTTCTAGAAGACTGTTAGCCATTTGAACATAATTTTTTTGTTTGTTTGCATTTAATAAGTTACATAGTCCTGTTACTAAATGGAAAAGCACTTCGCTTTTTAGTAATATTCAGCAGCAAAATGAACCTGTCTGTGTGGTATTCAATGGGTGCTGCACACCTCTTTTACAGTAATTTATAGCTACAGTTGAAGTTAAAAAGTTTTACTACTTGTTCTCTTATACTAGACTTTAGTAGTGATAAAATTCTCAATATTTTGGCGCTTATGTTCAAGTTCCTAATTAAATTTTGTATGTAGTACAATTTGGTTAAAATTGAGGAAGTACACTATAAAATACCAAAAATTTCCTGCTTAATGCCTGGAAAATGTTTTGAAAGACTATCTCTAAATACATATTTTGACCCAAATTATTCATGTGTATAAATCCTTTTTGCATTTCCATAAAAAAGTGCATTGTTCCTTTACACTTAGATCCATAAACTTGTTCAAAGTTACAAAGTCCAAGTGAAAAATCTCATGATAATCAAGGCAGATACATGACATATAGAGCTATTAAAAATGGTTAAACATTGAATTGCTCTACCCTGCCTCTGCTTGCCCAGCTACTTTTAAAGTAGTTTTGTTCTTAATTTAGTTTCTGTCCTTTCTTCAGAATTATTGGCAAAGAATGGCAAAATAGTCAACTTTTGATCTTGTGAATAAAGTATAATTAATCATGTTCGATCAATAAACATCATTTTGAAACATTAATTGTCTTTTAGAGTAATAATCATTACAAATTGAGCAAAAGTGAATACATGAATTAAATTAAGGATAATAACATATAACATGTTAATTTTATATTCTTTTTAAAGTTAATTGCTAATAGGAATATAACATCATTTTATTTTGCATATTTTTGTGCAAATCTGCCATATGCCATGCAGTTTTAAATTTTCCAGCAATTCAACACCTTACTGGGTTTTTTTGTGTATTTATGAATGTTTTAATTTAGACATATATGAAAATAAAAACATATCTGGGAATATTGGAGAATTGTTTTAACATTCAAAAATATTCTACTAGTATTTAAAAATGCCTATTAAATCTAGAAGCACAGCACTGATTAATGTAAAGTGTACTAAAATATAAGATCATTACATAAATTTGGAGAATTATTCTGGATTACAGTATCTCACACCTACTACAGCTTCCAAATATATGAGTATAATAAACTACAGAGAAATAATGAGAAATTGAAGAACCAGGATAGTAGGGATTCTTGACTGTGGAGACTCTATTAGATCAAGTAAATTAAAGATGTATAATTACATATAGAATCTAAATAATGTAACACTAAGCATTAGTAAGTAAATTCTTATAAATATGCACATATATGTGCATATATTAAAAATCACTTTCCTGATTTTTATAATCACTAATACATATAATTAGCTGCTTATCCAGCTACTTTTAAACTTGTTTTGCTTTTAATTCAGTTTCTGTACTTTGTTTAGAACTATTAGCAATTATAAACACAAATTCAATAAGGAAAAATAGTATAGAAAACATCCTCAATTTATTACAATAAACTGAGAAATAAAAAATGTTAATCACTTAACAAGTAATATATATGTAAATAAATTAATAAACATATTCATTTAAACAAATATTCACAAACAGAACTTTAAGGATGAAATCAAATTGGCATATGCACAACTTGCAGATTCTCTGCATAATAATGAAAACAAAAGCAATGTACTGCAAAAGTAATCTGGATATTCTTACAATTCTTAAAAAGCAGAAAGCTGCAAAGAAATTTACCCCTACTCTAGTAAAGAGAAAAAGTTGGAAAATCCATAAAATCATAATTTACTTGACCCTATCAGAGAGCTGGGGTTGTAAGTTTACTAAGTAAACTGATTTCCAGTGAGTGACAAGAAACTATTTAGCCCTTGGCATGATACAGGAGAAAGAAATGGCCACATAAAAAATATGGAAAGATATTAGCTCATGTTTTAAAAAAATTCTTAAATAGAGAGATCTTTATGTATATTGAATTGTGAAAAAAATAAAAATTCTTAAATGCTATGTGTAGGGTAGCTTATTAGTTTTGAAAAGCTGGGGGCCTCAGACTCATGAAGAATTCATACTGATTTTCAAGATCTTTTTCACAGACCTCCAAGTGCTCACAAAAAGATTGGAAGCGAGGCAGGAGAACAGCTTCATTGGTAGCCGGTGTGCAAGTATCCAGCTGCTGTGGGGAGACAGGCCTTGTCCCCTTGCCCTAACTCTTTGCCTAAGGAAGTAAAAGTGTTAAGCATCTAAGGCAGGGACAGTCGTCTGTCTCACCCATAGGAAACAGGCAAGGATCCATCGTTTCTAGGAGGAATAAAAGTAAAACCTGTTGCCTCTGAGGGAGAGGTAGCAAACACTCCAATCCTCATAGGCAAGCATGTTTTGCTGCCTAAAGAGGACAGATGAAAAGACTGCTGCTAGGGAAGGGGCAGGACATCTTTTCCAATGGAATGTACATGAAGAAGTGTTGCACTTACATTTAGAGAGACACTTTAGTAACACTGGTTTACTAAGTTTAATTTGTCTGACATTATTAGAGCTACTCCAGCTTTCCTATCGATGCTTTTTGCATAACATATCTTTTTCTATCCTTTTATTTGCTATTTGAATATTTCAGTCTGAAATGGGTCTCCCTTAAAGATCATGTATTTGGATCTCTCTTTTTTTCATCCATTCTGACTATATCTGTATTTTGATTGGATCGTTTAATTCATTCACATTAAATGTATTATTGCTATAGTTATGTTTACATTTTCCATGTTATTTTTTTATAGGTCTCATGTGTTGTCTGTTTCTCTATTCCTCATTTACTGTTTTCTTTTTTTTTTTAAATTAAGCCAATATTTTGCAGGGCGACATATTACTTCCTTTAATGATGCTTTTACTTTTAAAAAAGTGTTTTTGTAGTTGTTGTCCTAGGGCTTACCATACACATTGTAACTTGTTAGAATCAACTTCAGATTTATAATAACTTAATTCTAGTGAAATTCAGAAATATCACTCTTGCATAATCCTTTTTGCATTTTCCCCATTTTGTGCTATTTTTGTTAAAATGCATGTTAATATTTATATAATTTTATGCCTTTTAAAAAACAACAAATGAGAATAAGTAATACGTATACATTGTTATAAACATTTTATTTACCACTTCTGGTTCTATTTTAAGTTTTTGTGTATCTAAGTTTCCCATTTCCTCATTCCATCTTTCACCATTTACTTATTGCGATACAGATTTGCTCCTGCTCACCTCATTTCTGCTTTTATTGTCAAGTTGCTGCATAACCACGTGACCAGTCCAACAGGAAAATTTATATACATTTTTAAACAAATTGGTTTTCTATCAGTTAAAAGAAGGAAGGAGAAAATATAGGCATTTATAACGTCTTTTCAAATTGTACAATTATCCTTATTAGTGCTCCTTGTGCCTCTATGTGTGTGTGTGTGTGTGTGTGTGTGTCTGTGTGTGTCTGTGTGTGTGTGTGCATGTGTGTGTGTGTGTGTGTGTAGATTCTAATTACTGTTGGCGGTCACTTGCTTTCAGCTAGGAGAAGTTTATTTAGCATTCTCATCTGTTGGATCTGCTATCAGAAATTTCTCTCAATTTTTGTTTTTCTGGTAGTGTCTTTATTTCACCTCCATTTTTGAAAGATGGTTTTGACAGATATGAAATTCTTTATTGAAAGGTTTTTTTTTCTTTTAGCAATTTGAAAATGTTACCTCATAACTTGCTAGCTTTTATTGTTTTTGATGATGTTGGGGTACAGAGAGCTGTTACCCCAAAATATGATACTTTCACATACTGGAATAACCACCCCTCGCTCCAATCTCTTAATTCTCTGTCACTCTTCAACGCCCAGGATGAAGCTATTCACTTGTCTACTTAAAGTTCAGACCTGACAAAGACGAAGACAATTATCTCTGGTCCTTTTCCTGAGTTTTCGTTAACTTAACTCTTATCACAGAAAGAAAAACTGGAGTCTGTCAACACACCTGGACAAACTTTTGTCACAGACCATTGTCTTTTATTTCGGTTCCATTCAACATCTTAAAGAGAATCATTTATCAATTATTGTCTGCTCTGCTGGTCACATATACTTTGTCCCAGGTTATTGTATGCTCTCCGGCCCACTGAGTTCCCTTAAATATCATTTACCTCTATGCCTTTCATTTCCCCGTTCCCTATGAAAATTGGTATATAAGCTTTTGTACCCCACCGGAAAATTTTGTACCTCATTGTGCATTTCTTTTTCTCAGTACATTGCAATAATAAAATTTGTGTGCTTTTCTTTCATATTAATCTGTGTGTAGTAGTTGATTTTTCAGAGAACTTTTAGGAAGTTGAAGGAGAAGTTTGCCCTTGGATCCTACAATGAGAAGTCTGCTGGAATTCTTATTGGAATTCCCATAATTGTGACAGATTGTCACATTTCTCCTGCTTCTTTCAAGATTATCTATTTGTCTTTGTCTTTCAATATTTTTGCTACGATATGTTAGGTTTGCATCTCTTATTTATGCAACTTGGGGATCACTGAGCTATTTCAATGTTTAGATTATTGTTTTTCATCAAGTTCAGGAAGTGGTCAGCCATTATCATTTCATATAATTTTTCTGTTCTTATTCCTTCTCCCTTTTCAATGCTATTTATATATATATATGTATATAATATAATATACATATATACTATATATATATATATAATTTTGGTATAATTGATACTGTCCCACTTTTCTCTGAAGCTTAGTGAATTTTAAAAATTGTTTTTTCTTTTTTTCCTTTGGATTGCATATTCTTTATCCACCTATCTTTAAGTTTATTGATTCTGTCTTCTGCCTATTCAAATCTACAGCTGAACCACTCTAGAGAATTTCTATTTTCCTTTGTTGTAATTTTCTACTCCAGAATTTTTATTTGTTTTTATCAATTCTACCTTTTTATTGATTTTCTTTTTTTAACATTTATTTTTATTTATGTATGTTTAATTGAAGCATGATTGATTATACATATTTTGGGGGTATGATGTTGACTACCATCACCTGTGGACAACGTGTTGATCAAATCAATAATATTGGCATATCCATTTTTACAAACCATAATTACTCTTTGTGTCCCTTACCTGATCTCTCTCTACCCCCATCTCCCTCCCTAAACCCCACCTCTACTCACCATAGATTTATTCTCTCCTTCTGAAAGATCAACATATTGTTGTGGTCTTTTCTTCCTTCCTTCTTTTCTTTCTTTCTTTCTCTCCCTCTCTCTTTCTCTTTCTTTCTTTCTTTTCTCTTAGCATCTACTTATGAGTGAGATGCAGTATTTCTCTGAGTCTAGTTTATTTCACTTAATATAATTTTCTCCAAGCTCATCCATGTTGCTGCAAATGACAGTATTTGATTCTTTTTTATATAAGTCTGAGCAGTAGTCCACAATTTCCTCATCCAGTCATCCGTCAATAGACATTTAGGTTGGTTTCATATTTTAGCTACTGTAAATAGAGCTGTGATGAACATAGGAGTGCAGGAATCCCTTCAGCATGATGATTTCCATTCCTTTGGGTATATACCCAGAAGTGGAATTGCTAGATCATACAGTAGTTCTATCTGTAGTTGTTTCAGAAACATCCATACCGTTTTCCATAATGGATGTACTATTTTACAGTCTCATGAACAGTGTAGGATGGTTCCCCTTTCTCCACATCCTCACCAGCATGTTATTCTTGGTCTTGTTAATACTGGCCAGTCTAATTGTAGTGAGCTAATGTCTCAGTGTGGTTTTCACTTGCATTTCCCTGATGATTAGTGATGTTGATTTGAGCATTTTTTCATGTACCTGTTGCCCATTCATATGCCTTCCTTTGGAAAATGTCTATTCAGCACTTTTGCTCATTTTTTAATTGGATTATTTGATTTTTTACTGTGAAGTTGTTTGAGTTCCTTATATATTCTGATTATAAATCCCTTGACAGATGTATAGTTTATGAATATTTTTTCCTATTCCATAGGATGTCTTTTGTAAGATTGGCCTGAAAGCGCGAATCTTACTTGTTGGGAAGGCTCATCTCGCAAAGACCAGGAGACAGAGATCACTGCAATCAAGCAAGAGGTTTTTTTATTCCAGCATGCTGGGGTCGCTCTGTCTTCAGGACAGAAGCCGCCCCGAGCTCTTAACACAAGCACTTTTTATACAGTTTGGTAGGCAGACTTTGGCAACAGGATGAGTTGTATACAGCTTATTGGTCACCTGAGGTGACTTTTAAATTCATTGGTGGCTTTCAGTGGGGTGGTATACAGACGAGGAACTGGGGAATTGCCTAACAGCCCACCCCTTGTGTGGTTAGGCCCTTCCCAGAACTGGGTGAACTTTGGGCGGTTTGGGATGTCCTTTATCTGCCCTTACCAGAAAGTCCCACCCGCAGAGGCTTGTAAAACCTTGTGCAAGCTAATTACGAAGCAGAAAAGCTAGTTAGTTAATATTTAAGGGTGGGGAAGGGGTTCAGGTCTGCATTCCCCCCTTTTTCTTGTGGGTATTTCAATCATGAAATATTGATTCCTGTTGGTTTAATTCCTGATATTGTTGCCTTAACATCATAATTTGAACAGTACTAACATGTTCTCTAACAAAAGCTAGCAAGCAATTTAAAATGCAGGGACCAAAGGTCAGAAGCAACACCAAAATGAGTAGTGGTCCTTGTAGGGTAGACACGAGGGTTGTGAGCCATGGAGAGGAGTTGAACCATGATTCAAACCATCCCTGATTTTGTTCTCCTTCTTTTCTTTTCTTTTCTTTCTTTTTTTTTTTTTTTTGACTAGGCCTTCCCTAATTTTGGCCATGGAGTCTTTAATTACCCCTGAGTGATCAATGTAAAAACAACATTCTTCTCTTAGTGCAGCGCAGAGTCCCCCCTGCTGAAGGAACAAGAGGTCTAGTCCCCTTCTATTTTGTAGAACCACCTCAGAAAGAGAGGTGAGGGACTCTTGTAATTTAGTAATTGAATTTTCTATTTCTTTAATATCAGCATCTATGGCTGCCTGTAAACTTTGGTAATTCTGATGCTGAATAGCCAGAGCTGAAGCTCCTGTAGCTGCTCCAGCTGCTCCCAATCCTAAGCCTAAGAGGACAGAGAGTGTGATACTTAGGGGCTCCCTTCTGGTTCGGTAGTTCCTGTTATTTTCATCCCAGTGTGATAATAGTTCTTCATAGGGATGGTAAACAAGCCGAGGCAACAACCGAACCAAGACACAGAAATACTGGGTCTCGTCTAGGGCCTGTAAGCTAGCACAGGTTGTGACCCCAGTAGCACAGGCCCACCATCCTTCTAGAGGGGGCAACAGATATGTGTCACCAGACCACTCGGTCAAGTTAAGAGTCTGGTTGCACAGCTGGCTGTGTAAGGAGGGGATCTTTCCCACACGTGTTCCTTGCCCCACAACAGCTGACAGAGTGAGTTTGACCTGTTGTTGCTGCCAACGACAGTTGGAGACATCAGTTGTAGTATTAATTTCATTTCTGAAGGCTATTCCTTCATAATATGGGGGAGCAACATTATAACAAAGCCAGCAAGAGCGGGTAGCATTGGGGTTGGTACTATTTAAGACCTTGAAGGCTTCAGAAATTAATTGGAATAACCCAGGTTGTTCTTGTGGCCTGGGTTCAGGGGACTGAGTTATTTTCTTTGGTGCTGCAGCCTCTGACCTTACAGTAGGGACTGAGGACTCTGGTCGGGCACCTGGGGGTGCTAGGGTAGTCTTTGGTTTGACCCTTGGAACTAGGTATTCATTTGGGCCTATGGCAGTATACTGGGTTTCTATTTTGAGCTTGATGGTGAGCAACAGCCCATCATCATACCTCTTTATAAAATCTTAACCCCCACATAAATCCTTTTTCCCACCCAGTGGCCTTTGTTCCTGCATCCGTGAAGGATACTCGGAGGGGGTGGCACCATCCCGTGCAGGCAGGGTTATCTTTCCACTTAGAGTGGCAGCTTCCCAATCGGCCTGCCCACCCTGCAGCAGGGGGAGAGAGGTGGGTATAATTAGTAGTTACCTTTATAGTCCCAGGAGGACAAAGGATTCCAATATGTGTCTCCCATGGTCTCACAGCCCCAGCCTTTACAGAAATAATCTGCTTTGCCTTCACACTGATAGTTTAGTGCTCTGTCACAGTGGAACCCAGGGCACACATAGAAGGTGAGGGCACTCAGCATACTTCTCCGATCTTTAGTAGAGCAGCCCCCCCCATGGTTCGAGCCCAAAGCACCCCGGTGGGGAGGGGGAAGAAGGGAGTTTGTGAGCATCGAAGGATCCTTCTAAGTCCCGGTTGGCCGGGGCTCCCATGGCTAATTTGCACACATCAGGAAACAGGCCAGGCCACCATTTTCCCGTGGTGACCTTGGATAGGTTCCAGATTTCATCTCCCACACCATTTATAACATACCAAGTTAACTTTTGGGGGATATGTGGGCTGGAAGCTCTCGGAAAGACTGTCAGGTACAGAAGGGGAAAAATAAAATTTTCATCTTACAATATTTAAGGTGTTTGAACGCCCAGTCTGAACGATTTTGAGCTTCAAGGGGTGTTCCTTGGAACTTTGGGCTCTCGACGCTGCGTCTTTTGATCCTTGGTCCTCTGGTGGTGCAGGCTTTACGTGCGAGGCGTGGATCCAGGTGATGAACCCGTCTACTTTTATGGCCGTTGGTGTTGTCAGGAGCACCAGGTAAGGTCCCTTCCAGTGGGGCTCCAGAGTCTGGGAGCGATGTCATCTTACATAGACCATGTCCCCGACCTGGAACTGGTGAGAAACTTCGGGGGTCCCAGGCTCATAGGTGGCCGCCAGCTGCGTCCAGACTTCCTTCTGCACCGCTTGCAGTCTTTTAACCTGGCACATAAGTCACTGTTACTGTCGAAAGTGGGTTCAAAGGTGTCCCCCAGTAAAGGCAAGGGGGCAGGGGTACCATAGAGAATTTCAAAGGGGGTCAGGTTGAACCGGGAGGGGGTGTTCCTAGCTCTAAATAGGGCCAAGGGAAGGAGCAACACCCAGTCCACACCAGTCTCCATGGTTAATTTGTAGAATTCTTTCACCTCCTTGGTTAATTTCATTCCTAGGTATTTTACTTTTTGGTTTTATTGTAAATGGTCTTGCTTTCTTGAATTCTTTTTCTGCCAGATCATTATTGGAGTATGAAAATGCTACTGATTTGGGGGTGTTGATTTTGTATCCTGCATGCAACATTACTGAACTTATTTATTAAGCTAAGAGTTTTTTGATAGATTCTTTAGGATTCTCTGTATACTGGGTGATGTCATCTGCAAACAGAAACAGTTTGACTTCCTTTCCAACCTGGATGCCCTTTATTTCTTCCTCTTGCCTGATTGCTCTGACTAGTACTTCCAGTACTGTGTTAAATTGGAGTGATAAAAGTGGGCATTCTTGTCCTGTTCCCATTCTTAAGAGAAAAGCTTTCAGCTTTTCCCCATTCTGGATGATATTGGCAATGGGTTTGCTGTATATGGCTTTTATTGTGTTGAGATACTTTCCTTCTATACCTATTTTGCTGAGGTCCTTTATCATGAAAGGATGTTGATATTCTTTTTTAAAAAAGACATTACCATCTTGCCTTCCTTTAGTCTTTAACTATAGTTTCCATTAGTTCTTTGAAAACATTTATTTATTTATTTTTTATCTTGCATAAAAATAATTTTATATTAAGTCAAATATTTACAACATAAAACCTTTAAAATACAAAGTATGACTACAGGTAACATTCAAAAATGAGGAATGCTCTAACTCATAAAGAAATGGTATGGTACCATAAAATCTTAGATATCAGCATGAGAACAGATCGACTCATTAACTACTGCCAATTAATATTTAATTCCTAAAACAGATAAAATGTATCATTAGCATGTAATAAAATTAATACCATCATATTACAAACACATTAAAAAAATTTACATCAATAAAAGTGAAATGATTTCCAGCTGGATTTCTTCTTGTATTTTCTGTAAAAGCAAAGCCTCTTAAAATTATATACTATGGAAATTATCACAGATTTTAGGGTGTTTCCCTATGTCTGAACCAAAATAGGTTTTATAATGGCTGCTTAAAGTCTTTGCTTATTAAATGCAAGAACTGGGCCCTCTAAAGCACAGTTTCTGATGTGTGCTTTTTTTTTTTCCTTTATATGGGACACACTTTCCTGCTTTTTTGCATTAGTACAATTTTTGTTGAAAACGGACATTTTAAATAAGATATTGTAGCAAGTCTGAATATTTTCTCTCCCTGATCTTTTTGTTATTATTGCTTCCTTGTTTACTTGTTTAGTGACTTTGCTGGACTATTGTAGTAAAATATAGATTCCCCACATTGTGAAACCTTTGATGTTTTTCCATAGAGAGCCCCACTGGGCGTGTGCACAATTACTCTGGGGTGACATTCATTTTATCAGGGCCTTTTTTGACTATTAGTTTGTCTGATCTCTCTATCAAGATGTCTACATCCGTTGGTATTACACCCACGTGCTAGGTTCCACTGATTGATAACTTGATTTGCTATTGTTTTAAAGAATGTCCTGGGAGACAAATTGCTCCAAAGTCTGCTCTAATTAAATGCAGACTCTTTTGAAGGCATAATTCTGAGATCTGCCTTAGAGGTTTGTCCTAACCTAGCTTTTTTTCCCCCTGTGTCTTTTTCTGGTTATCTTTGGTAAATTAGCTTACCTGCAATATAGCTTGTTGCCTACATAGAGCTACCACCTTCCTCTTAATTGATTACCATGAAAATCTCTATTGTTTTTAAGAGAGCACTTAGGTTTGAATTTCTTCACATCCCATTTCAAGTAAAGTAGAGGTTTTATGAGAATAGGTCTTTTGCTATCTGTTCTTATGAACTGCCTTTCCCTCTGTTGTTATTATCTGCTAAATATGAGCCACAGCTCTGGAGCTGGTGATGGAGATAGTTGCTTCCTACTGTTGAAGTGACACTCCAGCCTTATGAACAGGGCAGTAGATGGAAGAGAGAAATCTCTTCTCTTTTAGGCTTGCTTCTCTGAAATCTTCTAAAAATTGTCTACATAGAACTACATAACATAGCATCTCATTAGTTCTCCAATTATCCAGCCACCACCCTGTACCTTCTCCCTCACTCATTCCTCTTCAGTCACATAGCTTCCCTTCCTTTCTTTTGAAAGACTATTCATACTCCGGACTTTGGCGTTTACATTAGCTGTTTCTTTCACCTGGAATATGAATATATATTCCTCAGATATCATCATGATTTTTTTTCCCCTTCTTCAAGTGTCTCCTACCAGCAAGGGTTCCTGACTATCCTATGTAAAATAAGATATCACCTTCCACAATGTCAAAAAAAGTCTATCCAGCATTGCTTCACATTCATTTCCATAATTTTTTTTTTTTTTTTTTTGTCTTTTTCGTGACTGGCACTCAGCCAGTGAGTGCACCGGCCATTCCTATATAGGACCCGAACCCGCGGCGGGAGCGTCGCTGCGCTCCCAGCGCCGCACTCTCCTGAGCGTGCCATGGGCTCGGCCCTCATTTCCATAATTTTATAGGCATCTAACATCTATATACTTTATTTTTATTTCTTCATTACCTGTTTCACCCCATTCAACACATAAACATAATGCAACCTAATGAGAAGGGATTTTTGTCTATTTTGTTTATACCACATCCAGAACAGGGCTTGATAATGTATTAGGCACATAGTAAGTAGGCAGTCAACAATCATATGTGGGATGATTGAATTGGGGGGGAGTCTTTTTAGAGCATATGTTTAATTTCTTGAGACTCTCAAATCATTATGGCAAAAATGTATGTCTTGAATGTTATTTAACTGTGATAATTAAAAGTGGCAACATTCACGTAGGTATTTGTATTTAATGTTCTCTAATCCTCTAGTGAATTAGAGCTAATAAATATAATGAACATTTACATAAGTGATAGCTTTTTATAATATTTGTCATCTCAATTTAAATGTAATTGCTTATGTAAACATGATGTTTGTTATGTTAAAGTTTAATATCTTTTGTATATTATTAGACTCTAAATTAATATACATCATCTTATAGTTATTTTTAGAGATAGTGGCTTTTATGTATTAACTTTACCACAAGATGCATGCTTATCAGAAACAGATAAAGAATGTTGAATCTATGGTATTCCACAGAAATATCACTGTATTTGGGGATGATACTTTATATGTTTCTTGCAAATTCATGAAATCAAACATATACTATTTAATGTTGAAAACAGCTATAATTTTATTTAAACATCTTTTAATTGTTTGATAAATTTCTGCTTCCCATAATATCCAACATGATATAGCTTATCTTTGAGTTCTCCTACTCTCATGAATTGTGCATAAAATTGTACACTATGTTTCCAACTGTATCCAATTTCTCCTTCCATTATTAGCTCATTTTTTACTTTTGCTAATATTATTAGTCACAATTATTAGGATTGAGAATAACCACCCACAAAAATCATAATGCTTTGAAAAAAAATTCAATAAAATAAATAAATGTATTTATTATATTTGTAATGCTAAAGTATGTTATTTAGAAATGATATTTTTAAATTCTCTCAGAAAATTTCTAAGTTTAATTTTTGCTCTTTAAAATCTTTACTATGTTAAATTTCTCCTAGGATTTTTGCCTATAAAACCCATTATTACTGTATATTTTTTAATTTGTAAAAACCAAGTCCAGATATGTATATTAGTTCAAGTCTAGGAGAAATATACATAACACAAAAGATTATGAGAAAAATGATATTAAGTGAGGTGGGTAGAATTCATCTACTCAGTAAGATATGAGTACAGGTCACCTATAGACCTCAGAGTAAGCAAATTTAAAGTTCAGAGTTTAATAATATCATCTAAGTTTAAAATAAACATTGCTAGTAATGGGATAAGATATTAATTTGATTAATAAGAGGTTTCAGTTACAATATGAGGTGCCCTGCTACTTGGTTCTTACTAAATCTACCACTCTGGTGGTTTTGAAAGAGACTAGCAAATCCTCTTGTGTTCTGAAGTGTATCCATATTATCTTCTGCCAGAAAGATACTTGAATAAAAAGTATCTTCTTGTTTGCTACTGGGTTTTAGTGGAGACTAAAATAATGATGATGTTGGGCAGTTACTATTTGACTTAATTTGTACATTATGAAATTGGTATTACCTGGTATGCTGAACCATAAAACTGGATGTCCATAGCAGCCCACTCATAGAGCAGAGAATCTACCTGAATCTAGATAAGCTGAAAATACTGGGAACTGGATCAACTTTCCAACAACTTATCTGAAAATTGGAGATCCATGAAAGGAGAGGAAACTCAAGAATACCAGTGTCCACAACCCAAGCATAGTGCTCTGCTTTTAAAGCATACCCAGAGAAAAGTGGGTCACTTTCCCCACACCAGTTCCGGAGCAGTGGCCAGATATTTTGCCCAGGGGAAGAAGCTAACCGTAAGAACAGATAGCTCCAAACTTAGCCTCAAAAGAACAGGCTATTTGAAAAAGAGTTTGAAGAAACTCAAGCCTAATGGCACTCTTAAAAACAATGAAGATTTTGGTTGTAAGCCATTAAGTGGAAGCACAGCTCCATGAGGGTAACACGATAAAGTGTAGGCCAACTAGTTTGCGAAAGAGAACCAGGGAAAGAGAAAAATAAAGAGTCTTCCTAGTGTCAGAATAAACTGCAAAGATGGGCCCCCAAAACTGCCCTTGCAAAAGGGCCTGAATTTAATTTGAGCAGACTGTGGAGTAATTTGAATTCCAGGGCACTGTTGAAAATAATAGCAAATTCAGCCAACCTATAATCAGCAAAGCCTAGCAACTGAGTGTCATACTAAGTGAGACAGACAGCTGAACAGAGAATTCATGCAAAGAATTAGTCAGAGAGCCCTGCTTAAACCCATCTCATGCCGTGGTGATTGAAATGCCAAAGGCTGCGCCCTCTGAGCAGCGATATTAGAGACTTAACAATGTGGGGGATTATGTTTTACTACAACTGTTCAGTTTGTTGTTAAACAAACAAGTGAGCAAGAAGCTCTCTTTAGGGGTGTTCAGATTTGTTACAACATGTTATCTAACGTATTCTGCTTTTAACAATGAAAAACTTGAAAATTCAAAGAAAAATGGAAATCTGACTTATACAAAGGGAAACATATCAACAACAGAACTGCTTAGGACAGGGTCCAGCTGCTGCATTTAACAGGAAGCACCATTTATAAATATGTTCAAGAAACTAAAGGCAAGAATGTAAAGAGAAGTAAAGAAAGGGATGATGGCAATGTCTTATCAAAGAGAGAATATCAATAAATAGATGGAAATGAAGGTGGAAACGAATTGAAATTTTGGAGTTGAAAAGTGAATAACTGGAAAAAATTTGCTACAGGGGCTCAATAGTGGATTTGAATTGGCAGAAGGTAGAATCAGTGAACTGAAAAATATACATAGTGACTATGCAATGTTAAGAACAAGCAAAAGAGAATAATGATAGGTTAACAAAGTCTAAGATAAATGTAGAACATCATTAAGGACACCAAAATATGCATAATGAGAGTAACAGAAGAGGAGAAAGAAAATTTAAAGAAATAATGACTGAAAAATCCCCCAATTTTATGAAAAACATCAACCTGTACATCCAAGAAGCTCAAAGAACTTCAAATAGTACAAAGGCCAAGATATCCCCACCCAGCCACACCACTATAAAACTGTTAAAATCCAATGATTAAAAAAAAAAATCATAAAGCAAAAGAAAAATGATTTGTCAATTATAGGAACACCAATAAGATTGACAGTTCACGCATCATCATAAATAATGGAAGCCATAAGGCAGTAAGATGACTTACTCAAAGTGCTGAAAGAAAATGTCAGCCAATAATTTCATATCCAGCAAAATCGTCTTTCAGAAAGTAAAGCCAAATAAGCTAATCCCAGAGAAATAAAACTGAATGTTTGCTTGTAGACCTGATTTAAAAGAAATTATAAAGATAGCTTTTTAGTTATATATGTGACCACAGACAGTATTTGAATCTATATAAAAAGATAAAAAGCATGGTTATGTTTATTATGTAGTTATAAAAGACAGTATAAGTAGAGAGTAGAATAATGGTTACCAGAGGTTGGGAGGGGTGGGGGTGCGGGGCAGGAAGAAGGGTGAACTAATGGAGACAAAACTATGCTGTCTACCCTAAGTGAATCACTTTGCAGTATATGCATGTATCGAAACAACACACTGTACGCCACAAAAATAAATATAAATAAAATTGTTAAAAAACATGTACTGTAAAATAGCAAAGAAAAAAAGACAGTATAAAAGACAGTACATGTCTTCTCCTTCCTCTTAACTGATTTAAAATCAGTTTTATAAACAATATGCATGTAATTTTATTTTTCTTTCTTTAATATAAAAAAGTATAATATATTTGTCAACAACAGAAAAAAAGAAGAGTAAACTGCATCAGAATAAGGAAATAATAATAGCCAGCAACTTAAATTATTCTGTCATGATAAAAATACTTAAATTTTTAAATATGCTAAAGGACATCTATTAAAAACTCATAGGTAACTTCATACTTAATGGTGAATGACCGAATGATTTTTGCCTAAGATCAGAAACAGCACAAAGATGTCTATTCTTGTCACTTCTAGTCAACATTGTATTTTTTATCCAAGGTAATTAGGCAAAAAAAAAAAAAAAAAAAAGGAAAAGAAATAAAACACATCAATGTTTAAAAGTAAGCATCTCTACTTGTATATAACATGATCTCACATGTAGAAAATCTTAAGAAATCCACTAAAAACTATTAGAACTAATAAATGAGTTTAGCAACTTTTCAGGTCACATGATCAGTATAAAAAACCAATTGTATCTCTATGCACAAGCAATAAACAATAAAAAGTAAAATTAATAAAACAATTCCAATTCCAATAGCATCGATAAGAATCAACACATTTAGGACTAAATTTAACAAAAGTACAAAACTTATGACAATTCAGAATATTGGTAAATAAAACAAAATATTTACATAAATAGAAAATTGTCCCATGTTCATGAATCAGAAGGCTTAACATTATCAAGATGGAAATACTCAGAATAACTGACAGATTTCAATGCATTCTCTATCAAAATCACAGCTGGCATTTTGTAGAAATTGATTAGCTGTTCTAAAATTTATATAGGAATTCAAATGACTCAGAATAGACATAATCATTCAGAAAAGACTAAATTTAGAAGGCCTACACTTTCTGATTTCAAACTTACTACAAAGCTATACCAATATACCAATCAAGGCACTGTGTAACTTGCATAAGGATAGACTGTAGTGGACTGAATTATGTCCCCCCCCCCCAGCCTCACAGAAACTTGAATTACATCCCCCCAAAACTCACTGGAACTTGGCTTGCATCCCCTGAGTTTTATGTATTAGAAATTTAGGCTCCACTGTGACTGTTAAGAAGGTGGGAAATCCTATTAAGAAAATTGATAGGTGGAACCTTAAGGAGGTGATTGGACTGTAGGACTGTGCGCTAGTGAATGGATTAAAAATAGTGGTCAGGGGTGTGGTTCTGAGGGCTTTAAAGAAGAGGAGAGTCTGTCTTGCTCTCTCTGCTCTCTCTGCTTCCACAGCCTTGCAACCTGAGACCCCTGGGTCACTGTTGCTACCACCCGATGGACTTTGGACTCCCCAGCCTGAGAAACTGTAAGCAATAAATTTCATTTTCCTTATAAATCACCCCGTTTCAAGTATTTTGTTATAAGCAACAAAAATGGACTAATACACAGACCTATAGATCAATGAAATGTGATTTCAAGCTTTGAAATAAACTCATAAATGTATGGTGAATTGGTTTCGATGTGTTCCAAAATAAATTAATGGGGAAAGACTAATCTTTTCAGCAATTGGTGCTGGGACAACTGGATACCCACATACCACACAATGAAGTTGGACTCCTTCATCATATCACATGCAAAAATTAGCTCAAATTGAATTATAGAGCTAAATGTAGAAGTTGCAATGATAAAACTCTTAATAGAAAATTGATTAGTAAATCTTGATGGCCTTCAATTAAGCACAGTCTTTTTATAAATGATGTGAAAAGTAAAAGGATCAAGAGAAAAGATGAATATAATTCACTTAATCTAAATAATAAAAAAGCTTTTTCCCTCAAAGAATAATATGAAGAAAATGAAAATACAATCCACAGAGTCAGAAAAAATTTGTAAACAATATATTTGATAAATAATTATATTTAGATTACATAAATATCTCTTATAACTCAGTTATAAAATGTAAACCCAAATAACAAATAGTCAAAAAAATCTGAATAGGCAGTTCTCCAAAGAAGATATACAGAAAATCAGAAGCCCATGAAAAGCTGATGAACATCATTATTTACTAGGTAAATTAAAATAAAAACCCTGAGATTCTACTTTATACCCACTAAAATAATCAAAAACACAGAAAATAAAAAGTGTTAGGGTAAATATGGTGAAACCCAAATCATCTTACACTGCTGGTGGGACTTTAAAATGGTACAGCCACTTTGGAAAACAGTCTGGAAGTGCCTTAAAATATCGATCATGGAGTTACAAAATGACACAGTGAATTCACTTTTATATATATACTCGAGATACCTACAAACATTTAGGTCCACACAAAATATGTACATGAGTGTCCAAAGCAGCATTATTTATAATAGCCAAAAATTAGAAACACTCAAATGTTAGGTGAATGGATAAATGTAACAGATAAATATAATGTGGTATATCCAAACAATTAAATGTAATTCAGTAATCAAAAAATAAAGTACTGCTATATGCTTTAACATGAATGAACCTTGAAAACATTATCCTAATTGAATAAAAGTAGTTATAAAAGACCATACCTTGTATAATTTCATTTATATAAGATTTCCAAAAGAGATAAATCAATGAAGACAGTAGATGAGGAAGTGAGATTGGAAAGAGTAACTGCTAATGAGTAAGGGCTTTCTTTTAGTGGTGATGAAAATGTTCTGCAATTGATTAAGATGATGGTTGCACAACTCTATGATATACTAAAACTATCGAATTATGTGCTTAAAGGGCTAAATTTGAGGGTATGTACATTAAATTTCAGTAAAGCTGCTAAGTTAAAAATCTGATGGAGATGAAAGGAGAAATATTCAAATATACAATTAAATATGGGAAATGTACTAGCTCATTCACAGCAATTCATAGATCTACCAGAAAGAAAATCAACAAGAGTATATAGAAGGACCAAACAATGCCACAAACCAACAAATTCCCATTAACATGAAACATTCCACCCAACAACAGCAGAAAATGTGTTCTTTCAAAGCATGCGTGGAATATTTCCCAATATAGATCCAAGATAGGCTCTATTCTGGGGCATAAAATAAGCATCAGCAAATTGAAAAGAATTAAAATTATATCATGTTTTTTTCATTATAATGAAATTCAACTAAAAATCAACAACATATTCATAACGGAAACATACATAATATAGAATTAGTAAAAATAAATCATGAATCAATGACAATGAAAATAGAAATATGATAACAAAATCAATGAAAAAACTGGTTCTTTGGGAAATCAATGAAATTGATAAATCCTTAGGAAAATTGCGAAGAATTAGTAAAGATATCATAACAGATTCTGCAGTCGTTAAAAAGATAAAAATGAAATGCTGTGTATGAACCCCTTTATGGTCATAAATTTCATAACTTAAGACAACATACCAATTCTTCAAAACCCACAAACTACAAAAACTCAAACAGATGAAATAGACATTCTGAATAACACTATAACCTTTAAACATATTGAATTTATTATTGAATAGCTCCTGAAATAGCAATCACCAGTCTTCTGGGCCCAAATGGTTTCCCAGGAGAATCGTGCCAAACATTCAAAGAATTAAAAATTTTGCGTACTATCTTCCAGAAAATAGAAGAAGGATACCATCCTTCCCAATGGTACTATTTTATGAGTGATCAGAATTATCCTTATACCAAAACTGAAGCAAGGAAAGACAAAATAAAACAGCAACAACAAACGACAGTCTAATGTCTTTTATGAACTTAAATCTCAACTTTTTCTTTTCTTTTCTTTTTCTTTCAATTGAATCCAACAATGTATACGAGAAATAATACATCATGATCTAGCTAGATTTATTCAAGTAACCATGGCTGGTTCAAAATGTAAAAGTCAATCAAGAGTCATCAGAACATCAGCAGACTAAACACACACACACACACACACACACACACACACACACACACACACACACACACACACACACACAAACAAAAACAAAACAAAATGAAAACTCCCAAACAAACACTTATATCGACTTATACAGCAAAAGCATTGGACAAAAGTCAGCATCTATTCCACAAAACTCTCAAGCTTTATATACACCTCATAAAGACATGTACAAAATCCTACAGCTAACATCGTACAAATGATGAATGATTGAATAACTTCTCTCTAAAACAAGAAATAAAACAAGGATGTTTGCTCCCGTCTTATTGGTCAACATATTATCAGAAGTCCTACATAGCAATTAGGGAATAAAAATACACAAAAGGCTTACAGATTCAAAAAGAATAAAACCTCATTTGCAGTTGACATGGTATTCTATTAAAAAATTCCTAGGAACCTAGAAAAAGGTTTCTAGTAAGAGTAAGCGAATTCAGTATAATCACTGGATACAAAATCAACACACAAATCAAGTACATTTCTATGTATTTACAATAAACAAGTGGAAGTAAATTAAAAATTCAAATCATTTATAATTGTCCCCCCAAAATGACATCTTAAGTACAAATTTAACAAAACAGGTACAGAAGCTGTATAATGAAAATCGCAAAATACTTGAGAAAGAAAACAAAGGAGTTCTAAATACTTGGAGAAGCATGTAGGGTTCATTGATTGGAAGACTCGACATCACAAAACTATTCTAAGATTTTTATGGAAATTCCCCAGACTAGACAAAAAATTTTTAAAAAAGAAGAAGAGAGTGAGAGGAACCATTTTACCCAATATGAAGCCTTATTCTACATCTAGAGTAATCAAAACAGTATTGTACTGGTAGAGTAATAGACACATAGATCAATGGAACAGAATAGAGAAACCAGAATTAGTTTTTGACAAAGGGTCAAAAACAATTCAGCTCAGGGGATAGCATACATAACAAGTGGTGATGGAGCAATTGGACAACTATAGGCAAAAAGTAAACCTCAACCTAAATCTGACATCTTATACAAAGTAAACTCAAAACAAACAATGGATTACATATAAAACATAAGTCTATACAACTTCTAGAAAAAAAAATCAGAGAAAATATTTAGGGTCTAGAAGTAGGCCAAGAGTTCTTAGATTTGACACCAAAAGCATGATCCATAAAAGGAAAAGTTGATAAATTGAACATCATCAAAATAAAAAACTTTGCCCACTGAAAGATCCTAAGATGAAAATGCAAATTACAGACTGGAAGAAAATATTTTCAAATCTCACAAAGGACTCGTATCTAGAAAGTGTAAAGATCTCTTAATATTTAACATTAGTAAAAAGATCTCAATACAGTTAGAAAATGAGCAAAAGACGTGAAAAAGCATCTCACTGAAGAGGATATGCAGATTAAAAAATAAGTGCATGAAAAGATCTTCAACATCAGTAGTCTTTAGAAAAATACAGTGAAAGCAGAATAAGATATCAGTACACACCTATCAAAATGACTAAATTAAAAAAAAGTGATAACAATAAATGCTGACATAAATGTGCCGAAACTAGATGACTAATACATTGCTGGTTGAATGTAAAATGGTACAATAACTCCAGAAAAGAATTTAACAGTTCCTTTTAAAACTAAAAATGGTGTTAAAATATGACCTAGGAATTGCAATATTAGCATATATCCCAGAGAACTGAATGCTTTTTACATGCAGAAGCCTTATACATGAATGTTCACAGCAACTTTATTTATAATTGCCAAAACCAGGAAACTTTTAAAATGTTCTTCAGTGGGTGAAGGGTTAAGCAAACAATGGAACATACCTATCATGGAATATTCCTCAGCAATAAAAAAGGAATAAACTATTGATACACACAACTGGCATGAACTTCAAGAAAATAATGCTGAGTGAAAAAAGGCAATCACAAAATAATACATATTGAATGATTTTGTTTCTATAACATTTGTTACAAAACAGAATTATAGAGAAGGGAACTGAATAGTAGTTGCTGGGTGGGGCGGAGTTTACATGGTTATAAGCAGGTAGCACAAGGTAGTCCTTTGACAGCACAGTTAAGTACCCTGATTGATGGTTATTACACAAAGCTACACACGTAATAAAATTGCATAGAGATACATGAGCACACACACACATGAGCTCATGTATAACTGTTGAAATCTGAATACATTCTATAGTTTTAATATACAGTAATTTCCTTGTTTTGATATTGCACTGTAGTATGCAAGATGTTGACATTAATAGAGATTGGGTGAAGAGTTCACAGGACATTACTATATATGCTTTACTTCCTATGAATCCATAATTATTTCAAATAAGACATTTTTAACATTTGTATTTTTATTGAGATAGAGTACTACATTTATATTAATGTCAATTTTTATGAATATGGTAAATAAACAATATATCTGCCAGTTATAGAAATTTTGGTTTATGATCCATACCTGCTGATTCTTATTTTATGATATAATCCTGGGAATGTGTTACTATACATAAATATATGCATGAAAAACATATATGAAAATATATTTATTACATTATGAAATATATTCATCATATTATGAAAAAATATGTGTGTGTACATATATAAAAGTCTATGGGGTATTTTGTAAACGATTGTGGTGGGTTGAATTTTATCCCTCCCCAAATTATGTTGAAGTCCTAATCCCCAGTACCCCAGAATATGACCTTATTTAGAAATAGGGTCTTTGGAGATATAATTAGTTAAGATGAGGTCATGCTGGAGTAAAGTGGGCCTTTAATCTAAGTGTCATCCTTCTAAGAAGAGATGAAGAGACACAGATGTAAGAGGAAAGAAGGCCGTGTGACAATGAGGGTGAGATTGACGTCTTAGGCCTGCAAGCCAAACAATGTCTTCACTCACAAGTGGGAGCTAAGAAAGAAAGAAGAGAAAGAGAGGAGGAGAGGAAAGGGAAAGGGAAAGGGAAGGGAAAGGGAAGGGAAGGGAAAGGGAAAGAGAAAGGGAAGGGGAAGGGGAAGGGGAAGGGGAAGGGAAGGGAAGGGAAGGGAAGGGAAGGGAAGGGAAGGGAAGGGAAGGGAAGGGAAGGGAAGGGAAGGGAAGGGAAGGGAAGGGAAGGGAAGGGAAGGGAAGGGAAGGGAAGGGAAGGGAAGGGAAGGGAAGGGAAGGGAAGGGAAGGGAAAGGGAAGGGAAGGGAAGGAAAGGAAAGGAAAGGAAAGGAGGGAGGGAGGGAGGGAGGGAGGAAGGAAGGAAGGAAGGAAGGAAGGAAGGAAGGAAGGAAGGAAGAAAGGAAGGAAGGACAATCACAATATTACATTGAACTTTCAGAAAGACAGAACAGAATTGGTTACTAGACTTGCGAAAGGCGGGAGGGGAGTCAGCACTTGCTTAATGGACACAAAAAATGATTATGTATTGTGATGATTAATATGCTAATTATCCTGATTTGATCATCACGTACTGTACACAGGTATTGATAGTCAACTCTGTACCCCACAAATATATATTACCATTTATGTTTCAATTAATAAAAAAGAAAAACAAAATCAATCCCAAGGATTGGTGACAAGTACTGGCAGCTGTGAAGAGGAATGGACTAGATTCCTCCCTACAGGTTTCAGATGGACAGTGGCCCTGCTAACACCTTGATTTTGGACATCTACCCTCCGGAACTGTGAGACTACCCATTTCTGTTATTTTAAGCCACTCCTTTTGTGGTGCTTTGTTACAGAAGCTCTAGAAACCCAATATAGCAACAAATCATAAAGAATCAACTAATGTAGGACAGATAATTTATAAACAGGATTATGGGACTGTCCTGGGAGGAACAGAAACATAGTTAAGAAGTTGCTGTGATATTTACATTATTTTAAAAATCATTTTTGTATGAAATTCTATGTGGAAATCAAATACATTAGGTAGGAGGAACATGCAGAAATACTTAATACTTTTATATTAGCATAAAACCCAGAATAGCAGTCATCAGCATACAGAACCTTTAGGGATGTGATGCCCCGAAGTACCTTTGCACTGATGGAAAAGCTCTGTATCTTCACTATCCAATATGTAGCCACTGGCCACATAGGATTACTGGACACTTGAAATGTGATTAGAGTGGCTGAGGAATGGAGTTTTTAATTTAATTTCATTAATTTAAATTCTTATTTCAACTGTAAGAGGTTAGTGGCTGCCACACTGAATAGCACTAGACTCCTCTAGGTTCTAGTTTGAAAACCCATTAATTTAGTGGAAACCATCTTTTTAATCTATCATGCAAGATATATGAGTTCTAATTTGCAGTCTTGTTCTTACCACTTTTTGTCTGTGTAAACCTGATTAGGACATAATCTCTTTGGAATTGTTTACTTATCTTTGAAATGGAAGAATTCGAACACTTTAAATTCCCATGTTTCTATATATTATCCCACCTCCCAGTGTTCTTGTTTTGTTTAAAAGATAGATGTCTGCCTGTAGTGCTTGTGTACTATTCTCCCTCCCACTCTCAGTTGGATTATACAGATAATACTTTTCAACACAAATCAAATTTCAGCCTAAGGGGCTAGAGTAAAAGGCTCCCTCTCTCATGTGTGGAAGCTGTGCTTTGTTACAAGTGGTGCTTTTCTAAATCAATTGAATCATCAGAGGTGTGAGTGTTCTTTCTCTGGCTGAGCCACGTCTTCTGATAGGTTGACAGGCAGTGGGTGGCAACAGGCTGACAAGACAGATTTGCTGTGCATGCATCAAGTGATGGGATTATGTAAAGGAAAACATTAACAAAAGCAAATTAGTGTCAATGCAGTGGTTTTTTAAAACCAGAGGAAAAATTTCCTATTGTTACTTATTTTACAGAAGATTTAACAAAGTGACAACCCTAACATTCTTTGCTTTCAGAGGCCTTATTTGATCTAGCAGGATGTTTGTTTTGTTGAGAAAGTATGTTAGGATTCAGTTCAGTTAAATGAATAAATGTGTGCTTAGTCTGAATCAGATAGTCTGTACTACCAGGTAACAAAGATGAATGAGATACCATTACTATCCATTAAAAGTTATTAATTTGGTGGAATAAATCATCAAATAAAACAAACATTCTGAAATTTTTGTTTGGTGACTTTTTAACTTTATCAATTGGATCATTTGCATTTGTGTTTTGCAGCACTGCTATTTTGGGCACTTGTTAATAAGTCGTTGTGTGAGTGTGATGCTATTGAGCTTTATATAATAACATAGCTTTTCCCAAGTTAATAAATATTTACTTTAGGAACAAATGGGCATTGCCTATATTAGCAACCTGACTCTTTTAGCAGAAGAGATCTCTGCTTCCTGAGCAATGTTGACCCTCTAATCTTCAAATTCTGGTTTTTCTTTGCTACTTTTGTTCTCTAGTGCATTTATTTACCAAATATGTATTAAGTAGCTATTGCTTGGCTCTGCGCTAGGTGCTGGTTATAAAGGAACAAAACAGGTAAATACTCCTGTTAACTAAGCTTACTTTCTACTGTGGGAAGAAGCAGGGGGACCGGAGAACCAAAGTTCTGTTATTATTTTCTTAATTTTTTCACTTTAACTCCCTGCTGCATCCCTTGTGCTATTCTTGGTGGTTTCTAAAGTTGCGCTTCAGCCAGTTCCCATCTCTATTTTCTATACTTTGTTATTTACCTCTTTCGAGGTGATTCTATCATCCTTCCTCCATTTTAATCACTACATCTCTCAATCACAGTGTACAGGGCTCCCTGGAGAAAGGGATAGAAGAGGCAAGACCCACATGTACACAAATACACTGATGTTAAGTTAAAACATAGTTAGAGAAGGCATGGCCTAGACACTTTTCTCCATAGTTACCAATGACCTCTTTATCAAGATTGTCATGCTGCCTTCAATTCAACTTAGAGTCACTGAGCATCTTCTAGGTGCAATTGTCACATCCCATAGGTTCATTAAAATCACAATAACATGGCTTTCAACCTTATACTGATTATTTAGAAATCACTGCACAAATAAGTCATTACATATAATTTGATCACATAGGATAGGTTCAGAATTTTATTTTTAACAAATTTATTTTAAAATGTTGTTCAGTGTTAAGCATAGGCCATGTAGGTTGCCTAAGGGACTGTCAGTCAGATGCTTAGAGACATTTGGATATGTGACCCTCGTTCTGACTGTACAGCTCTGAGTTCAAGAACACATATGTGCTGGGCTTTGTTAGCATGAGGAGGTTGCAGATGTCACATGAAGACTATGTTCACGCCTGAGTGTTCTGCGTCTTTGCTCACTCTGTGGCCATATGGAATATAATACCCCCCCCCCCCTTATTGATAAGATGTAGCGCTCTGATCCTTCAGATTTTGCTGTGTGCTACAGTGACTCTAGCCTTGTCCGTATATAAGGCTGAGTCTGGATGGATTATTTGAGCATTCTGCAGATCTAATGGGACTCTGTCTCTTGTATTATTCCTTCCTGGAGCAGATGAGAATTTTTAAGTTTCAGAACCTTGTACCACTATTTCTTACAAAGAATGATGCTTTTCTTTGTCACAGATCTTAACTGCACTGACTTATGTATATATAGTTTAGATGAATTGCTATGGAAACTACAGACTATTTAGGGCAAATCTCAGTGGAAAAATTACAGGGTGATAAAGGAAATGGAGGTGGAGAAGAATGTAATGCATGATTGGACTGATTATCTCCTGTAACTCAGACATTAAGATGTATTACTGCAAGTAGAATTCCCAGTGGAGTATGAAGACTCTACTCTTTATCTCTTAAGGGTCTGGCTCATTAGATTATATTAGAATTTTAAAAAGAAAGAAGTATTGCTTTTCTCTGGTCATCGTTAACTGTTCTGAAGAAGATTGAGACAATAGAGTTTGCACAAAGCACATGGAAGAGACTCCTGTGTTCTGTGGCTCATGCCATTAGTTCTAAACCATGAGACAAGAAGCTTGTAACCTTGGACAGATGTGGAGCTGTGGTGGTGAAAGATCAAAGATGAAAGGAAAGTTAAAAATGTTTCCCATGAGATCTGTTCTCAGTGAAATGGTGATGATTATAACACAGTGGTGAGGAAATTGTGACTAAACACTAAAATCTTGCTGATGTATGGGATGCCTGCCCTTCTCTCAGGTCTAAGAACACAGACTTAGTAGAAACTTCTGATCTTTCTTATTAAAGCTGAAAGGAGTGGGAAATTTGATACAGTACTGACTTTCAGGGAGACCTCAGGAAATAGGACTTCTGATTAAAAAATTGAATGTACAAAGGTTTGGTGTAGAAGAATAATAGAAAACACTTATATACCCCTTTATATTTCCAGACACACCGTTACATGCTTTATATATCTCAACTCTTTTAATCTTTACAACAGCCCTATGAAGTAAGTACTATTAAAACTGACTTTCCTGATTTAAAAGAATAAAGCACAGAGAGATCAAATAATTCGGCCAAAGTCACACAGGTAATGAGAGGTAGAGCTAGCATATGAATCTAAGATATCTGGCTCCAGAGTCCATGCTTTTAATTGCTAGTAGAAGTGTAAGTTCAGCAAGCTGGAGCAGAAGGGCATACTGCTATTTATCTTGTTAATGCTAGCTTTTCCCACTCTACAGCAAAAGACAACCGAAAAGAATTTTCACTTGGGAAAATTCAATATACCTTTAGTAGTAGTAGGTATGTTCTACTAGTAGTAGGTATGATCTACTTTATGATATTAATAGTGCACGAAGAGGTGTAATCTGTCATGAAAGGTCATGACAATCATTACCTATACTCTGATAAATTTCATCGATGATTTAATATACAAGTCAGTAGAAAAATGATTTCTCAACTTGAGAAGATGCATGACATACTAAGAAGGGCTGTTCAAGAAGAGAAAAAGATTATTTCTAAGTCTGTCCTGAAATAAGATATCGCAGCGTAAAACTAGTTAGATTTTGGTAAAACCATATCCTTAAACTGGATATAATTTGGGGATATGTATGTCAAGACACATATAAAAAGAATGTTTCTGATGAGATGAATAAAAATTTCTATATTCTTTGTGATACTTAAGGTGTCAGCTACAGAAACTCATATAGAGATTGAAGCCTCTGGAAAAAGTATCAGAAGTTACTCTGCAGTGTCCATAGTTTTCTGACACAAAAATCAGTAACACTTTTTGCCACTTGGAAGTGGCTCAGACTCATCCCATTACTGGAGAATACCAAATAATTCTATGAAAAGAGGTCCTAATATGGGCCTGGTGGTGCAGAAGATGCATTTAAGCAGGAAGTTTCCTGCTCAACAGAGCTTATTGTTTACACAGAAAGAGTTCATGAAATAATATGATTAAAAAAAAAAAAAAAGCAGAAGAAAGATCCAAAAGTCCCAAGAAAGTGTGGGTGGATATCTTCTCTTGGCCCCCATCACTCTTTATGTTCCCTGATGCTTGTGTCCTGGGAGGGTGACCCACATGGATCGAACCAGTGGGCTCTCTAGTCCTGTGGTGTCCACTGTGAGGAACATGATATGGAGAGCAGGAAGAGGGCAACGTCAGGATTCTTATGTCCCTGGCTCCCTTCTACTGCATCACCACGGCATAATTGCATTTCTCTGCCAAAAAACACAGCTTGAGTCAGAAAACTTCTCTGTTCAGCTCTCTCAGATTTCATAAATGCTCCCTGCCTTAATCCTTTAGACACAAAGTTAGTGACAGTTCCCTAATGCTAGACTTGGGCTAGTCACCATCCTTTCAAGCTGTTTTTAAACCCTACCCACACTTTTTAAAATAATGCAAATTTTCCTCAAATTATACAGATAAATAATTTGTTTCCTGTCAAGATCCTGACTAATATTGCAAATGGAATCAGAAATGGCCTGAGGAAAATTGAAACTGAAGATGGGATTCTGGGTTTGTTTTCCTCATCTCCATAGAAATAATAGTACTCTTGAATGGTAAATCCAAAAATCATTTGTTGATTGTATTATCAGCAAGTGTTTTTACTCAAATTAACAAATAAGATAGATGCTTCAAGAAATCGTAATCATCTCATTATGTTACCATCATAGCTATATTACTGAAGTACTTATATACCAACTTGAGAAGCATAATTTTAATTTATCTATTTAGTATTTGTGTTTTATTGTGTGGTATTGTGCAGATATTCTTTTTTCTTACAGTTTTACCAGGTTTTTGGTTGTTTTCTTCTTTTTAAATATGGTTCTTCCTTTCTTCCTTTATGATCAAGAATGGGTGATGGTCCTGAGTCTTTTTCCATGAGCGTGGCCTACTTTGCTCAGATCTTTTTCTCTTATTGTGGCTAGTGCTTAATTCCCTATAGGGACTATTCTGAGAAACAACTCTGATAAACTTACTCTTAAAACTGGGGCAACCAAATGTCAAGAAGTTATACACACTGCAATAGTTCAAACCCTCATGTGGTATGCTAAATAATGACAACCAAAAGATATCAAGTCCTAATCCCTGGGGTGTTATCTTATTTAGAAAAAGTGTCCTTGCAGATGAGATTGTTAAGAATTCTGAGATAAGTCGAGTACTCTGGATTATCCAGGTGGACTCTAAATGCCATCACAAATACCCTCGTAAGATAGACGCGGAGGAAGATTTCACGCAGAGAAGGTGATGTGAGGGGAGGCAGAAACTGGCGTGATGTGGCTACAAGTCCAAGAAACTGAGTGGCACCAGAAAATGGAAAACAGGTTTTCCCCTAGAGCTTCCAGAGGGAATGCAGACCTACCATATTTCAGACGTCTAGACTCTGGAACTGTGAGAGAAAACATTTTTGTTTTAAGCCACCAAGTTTGAGGTTATTTGGTACAGCAGACACAGGAAACTAATACATTCTTAGTATATGTTAGTACTATTGTGCACACTGTCTATGCATTAAATTGGATACTCACAAAAAACTCTATGAGGTGTGTGTCATTGTTAGGAACCTTTTACAGAGGAAGGAACAAAAATACAGAGGAGGTAAGTAAGTTGCCCAAAGACACACTACTGAGAGTAGCAGAGATGGGGTTTGAATTTAAGGAGTCTGGCTCCAGAACCCACACTCTTAACCACTAACTACCTCATAATGTGTCTCATAGCAAAGGCAATAGAACAAGCTCAGCCTTCATAACCATCAAAGTCAAACAGTGGAACAAACCCTGTATTGGGTGTCCTAACACTTTGGTTTTCATATCATGTTTGTGATCTCAGCCAGTCACTTAACTTTAGTTTACAAAGTGAAGGAGTGGACCACACTCTTTACTTTAGCCTGATTATTCTTTAACTTTTTAATCATCTCAAATTTCTTTCTTTCTTTATATATAAGGTGATTCTACTTGTCACTACTTCCCTCATATGTTTTTAGATATCAGTCTTTTGAATGTTTATTTCCTTTCTAACTTGAATTTATCTTGGCCAATTGATGTTATTTCATCTCCCCCTCTTCCATACCAAAGAATCAGAATTTTACAGTAGCAAAAGCCATCTTTGATGAACATACAAAACTCTACTGAATTTTCATCAAAAACAATGTATTAATAAATCTTTCAAAATTTTTAATAAGAAAATATAAATAGGTTTATAAAAATACCATGAAATTATTCATTTAAAAAATAAAGGAGAAAAATAATGTGAAAGAAATGAAAGAAATAAAGAAAAAACATTTGTTGACTTTATGACCACTGATACATCATATTGAGTAAAAGATGTGAATGGCTAAACAGTAAATTAGTCATTGCTTCATTAATGAACCATCTTTTCTTTTATGTTTGCTTCTTTTTCTTCAACATTAGCACTCTTTTAACCATTTGGGATTACCAGCCCCCAAATTTCAAGAGAATTAGACAAATATGTAATTAAGAATTGAAAGTCCCCTCAGCAATTTTTTTTTTCTCTTTTTCTGACCTTATGGTAGGGTGGAGAAAACCACATATTTAATCATAACTGGGGAAGAATAGAAAAATATTCTTAGGTAGTATCTTTGTGTGTATGTTATTACAATAATATCATGGATTGCAATATCCTCTTTCAGAATTTTAAAATAGATGCACTAAATGAAAGGCAAATTATTCTGAAGTAAGTATCTTGACATCCACTTAATAATTTCAGCAAAACTTGAAGAACTTTATTTCAGGAGAAAAATCCTACTTTTTTGGAAGTAGGGTATGCATTATACTTGTTAATAGGTTTCTTTCTTTCTTTCTTTTTTGTTAAATACCACAATTTTGGCAGCATCTGCCTATCTCCATACCTCAAGTTTTCTGAACATAGGGGTTGTTTTTTTTTCTTTTATTAATGTTAAAGTAATACCGACTTAAATATTTCTTCCAGATATGGTAACAACTCAGAGCTTATGCAAATATTTTAGTTGATCCTTGATGGTCTTATATTTCTTTTAGTTGCACTAGACTATGTTATTGCATTTGCTGAACTCTCTACCTCTAATTTCCTAGGTTACCACGGATTCAAGCAATGTTTGGAGCAGATTTGACTGAATCTTTGAAACAATGGATTGAGATGGCATGAAGCAGGGCAATGCTTAAAATTAAGTAGTAGACATCCCTGTCCTTTATGAACCCTGAAAGTCCCAGCCTCCCAAGATCACACAGTTAGAATGTGATAGACCTAGTATTTGAGCACAAGTATCCCATTACTCTTTAGAATATAGTGCACTGGACTTTGACACTAGAAGTAGACATAACAATAACACAGAAATTTAATTTTTGGAATTAATTATCTGTTTCCAATAGGTTTAAAGCATGAATATTCTCTTCAAAATCTGTGTTGGCAATATTTGTGATACAGATTTATTTCACATTATTTTTCACCATTAAAACCTGGCTATATGCAACTCTATTTTAATTATGCCTTTGTTTTCTCTTTCTAACCTAGGACAGTTACATTAATTTTGCAAATCATCAGTAATGAAATCTACATATTTAATTTACTTATTTATTTCACATTTATTTACTGGCTATTACATCCATGGCACTGTACTTTGTAACATTCAGTGAATATCACAATACATCTGTCCTCTTCTTTCTAATAGTTGACAGTCTTGGTAGTAAGAAACATAAGAGAGACATTTAATATTAAGCAACACTGTCCTGAGTGTTATCATAGCTGTATAAACACAATTCTGCAAATGGAATAGAAGAGGTAGTGATTAAAAGGCCTAACAATTGAACAGCATCCTGTAGATTTCTTGGCACCATCACATTCATTAGTTTATTTAATCCTTATAAGAACTCAGTGAGGTTTCTAATGTAATATTATGTTTACCACTTTACAAAGGAAGAAAATGTGTTCAAAGCAGCAAGGCTCTAATGGTAGAACCAGATTGAATTTCCTCTGATTTCTAATAAAGTATTTCTTTATACTTTTATGTTACCTCTCCTAATTTATCTTTAATATCTAAATTTAAACTGGTAGAATTTTAATCTTATTTCAATTTAAGTCAGTAGTGAAATATAATCTGCCATGTGAATACTTTCAAGAAATAAACAAACAAAAAAAATGGTTCAAGGTAACTATTCCACTCAGAAAGTGTCAGGAAGCACCAGGTGCATAGTGTTGTAACAATTGCTTTGCATGAACTTAAAGGACAACTGAACATTGAGTCTCTAGAATGATAATTAGAGTATGATCTTCTTGCATAGCCTCAACATTTATCTGCAGGAAGGTAAAGAGCTAGAGCATATAATCTTCCAGAATTCTTTCTAGCTCATCTTGTTATTCCTTTCCCCCTAGTATCTAAGTAAACCCTGTGAGTGCCCTTGGCATCAGGTATGTACTGAGTACTTGGGTCTTGTGTCGAGCATTGTACATGTGCTACAGTATTAATATTCTTCACTAAGTGCCTAATTCACTCTCAGGCAGGGACTTGAGCCTGCAGAAGAACAAACTTGTACCTAAACCTTTTAGATTCATTCTCATAATGGAGTGACATTATGTATAAGAAAAACAAAACCAAACTAAAAGGAATCTGTATAAAATAATGAAAATGAAAGAAAAAAAAGTTTACGATTTTGTTATAGCCTAGAATTTTAGAAAGCAGTGATGAAATAGTAAGATACATTATGTTGAAAGTGATAAAAAATGGGAAATACTAAAACCTTGCACTTACATTCAAAGTTATTTTATATCGTAGAGGCTTTAGGCTGTCCAATACATAGGATCATGCCATCTGCAAACAGGGACAGTTTGACTTAGTCTTTTCCAATCTGGATGCCCTTTATTTCCTTCTCTTCTCTGATTGCTCTGGCTAGTACTTCCAACACTATGTTGAATAGGAGTGGTGAGAGTGGGCATCCTTGTCTAGTTCCTGTTCTTAAAGGAAAAGCTTTCAGCTTTTCCCCATTCAGGATGATATTGGCAGTGGGTTTATCATATTTGGCTTTGATTATGTTGAGATACTTTCCGTCTATACCTAATTTATAGAGGGTCTTTGTCATGAATGAGTGTTGAATTTTATCAAATGCTTTCTCAGCATCTTTAGAGATGATCATATGGTCCTTGTGTTTGATTTTATTAATATGGTGTATCACATTTATTGATTTGCATATGTTGAACCAACCTTGCATCCCTGGGATGAATCCCACTTGATTGTGGTGAATAATTTTACGTATGTGTTGCTGTATTCTGTTTGCTAGTATTTTATTGAGGATTTTTGCATCGATATTCATCAAGGATATCGGCCTGTAGTTTTCTTTTTTGGTTATATCTTTACCTGGTTTTGGTATCAGGGTGATGTTTGCTTCATAGAATGAGTTTGGGAGGATTGTTCCTGTTTCAATCTTTTGGAATAGTTTGTAAAGAATCGGTGTCAATTCCTCTTTGAATGTTTGGTAAAATTCTGCTGTGAATCCATCTGGTCCTGGGCTTTTCTTTGTTGGGAGCCTTCTGATAACAGCTTCAATCTCCTTTATTGTTATTGGTCTGTACAGATTTTCTACATCTTCATGGTTCAGTTTTGGGAGCTTGTGGGTGTCCAGAAATTTATCCATTTCCTCCAGATTTTCAAACTTGTTGGCGTATAGTTGTTTATAGTAGTCTTGAATGATTCCTTGTATTTCAGATGAATCAGTTGTAATATCACCTTTTTCATTTCTAATTTTTGTTATTTGAATCTTCTCTCTTCTTTTTTTTTTTTTTTTGTTAGCCATGCTAATGGTTTGTCAATTTTACTTATCTTTTCAAAAAACCAACTTTTTGATTCATTGATCTTTTGTATTGTTTTTTGGGTTTCAATTTCATTAAGTTCTGCTCTGATCTTAATGATTTCTTTCCGTCTGCTAACTTTAGGTTTGGATTGTTCTTGTTTTTCTAGTTCTTTAAGGTAAAGTGTTAGGTTGTTCACTTGCCATCTTTTCGGAGGTGATAAATGATTTCAGCACAGTAACAGGATACAAAATCAACACACAAAAATCAGTAGCATTTCTATTCTCCGATAGTGCAGAAAGAGAAATCAAGAAAGCCTGCCCATTTACAATAGCCACCAAAAAAATAAAATAATTAGGAAATGAGTTAACCAAGGATGTGAAAAATCTCTATAATGAGAACTACAAACCACTGCTGAGAGAAATTAGAGAGGATACAAGAAGATGGAAAGATATCCCATGCTCTTGGATTGGAAGAATCAACATAGTGAAAATGTCCATACTACCCAAAGTGATATACAAATTCAATGCAATCCCCATCAAAATTCCAATGACATTTTTCTCAGAAATGGAAAGAACTATCCAGACACTTATATGGAATAAAAAAAGACCACGCATAGCCAAAGCAATGCTGAGCAAAAAAAATAAAGCTGGAGGCATAACACTAGCTGACTTTAAACTATACTACAAAGGTATAATAACCAAAACAATATGGTACTGGCATAAAAACAGACACACTGATCAATGGAATAGAATAGAGAATCCAGAAATCAACCCACACACCTATAGTCATCTGGTCTTTGACAAAGGCACCAAGCCTGTACACTGGGGAAGAGACTGCCTCTTTAGCAAATGGTGCTGGGAGAACTGGATATGAACTCAATATGCAGGAGAATGAAACTAGACCCATACCTTTCACCATACACCCAAGTCAACTCAAAATGGATTAAAGAATTAAATATACACCCTGAAACAATAAAACTTCTTAAAGAAAACATAGGAGAGACACTTCAGGAAATAGGACTGGACACAGACTTCATGAATTTGACCCCCAAAGCACGGGCAACCAAAGGAAAAATAAACAAATGGGATTATATCAAACTAAAAAGCTTCTGCACAGCAAAAGAAACAATTAACAGAGTTAAAAGACAACCAACAGAGTGGGAGAAAATATTTGCAAAATATACATCTGACAAAGGATTAATATCCAGAATATATAAGGAACTCAAACAACTTTACAAGAAAAAAACAAGCAACCCAATTAAAAAATGAGCAAAAGAGCTAAGTAGGCATTTCTCTAAGGAAGATATACAAATGGCCAACACACATATGAAAAAATGCTCAACATCACTCAGCATCCAGGAAATGCAAATCAAAACTACACTGAGATACCATCTCACCCCAGTTAGGATGGCTAAAATCCAAAAGACTCTGAATGATAAATGCTTGCGAGGTTGTGGAGAAAAAGGAACTCTCATACATTGTTGGTGGGACTGCAAAATGGTGCAGCCTCTATGGAAAATGGTATGGAGGTTCCTCAAACAATTGCAGATAGATCTACCATATGACCCAGCTATCCCACTGCTGGGAATATACCCAGAGGAATGGAAATCATCAAGTCGAAGGTATACCTGTTCCCCAATGTTCATCGCAGCACTCTTTACAATAGCCAAGAGTTGGAACGAGCCCAAATGTCCATCATTGGATGAGTGGATATGGAAAATGTGGTATATCTACACAATGGAATACTACTCAGCTATAAAAACGAATGAAATACTGCCATTTGCAACAACATGGATGGACCTCGAGAGAATTATATTAAGTGAAACAAGTCAGGCACAGAAAGAGAAATACCACATGTTCTCACTTATTGGTGGGAGCTAAAAATTAATATATAAATTCACACACACACACACACAAAAAAAAAAACCAGGGTGGGGGGAAGAAGACATAACAACTACAATTCCTTGAAGTTGATACAACAAGCAAACAGAAAGGACATTGTTGCGTTGGAGGAGGGAGAGTGAGGAGGGAGGAGGGAGGGGGGTTTCGGTAAAGGGCCACAATAATCAACCACATTGTATATCGACAAAAGAAAAAAAATAATATAAAATAAAATAAAAATAAGAAAGAAAAAAGAAAAATAGAATTAAAAGTTAAGAAAAGTTATTTTATATCAACTTATTTAGGAGAAAGATATTCATACTTATCAAACAAAGGGAAAATTTTAAACAAATTATATGCAATGTTGCAGAGAAACATCTTAACATGAAGAATAAAAATTGAAGGTTAAAATTTAGAAGCTTCAGAGGGGGACATTATGGGTGGCAGGGAATGATTTAAATAGTGACTTTGATAGAAAGTTTTAAAATAAGCCTAGTGATATGAGATGGACTTTTGAATTGGAAGGTCAAAAGAGAACGATAGTGTTTGGAAATCAAAACAGCTGAAGTTGTAGCCAGAGAATATGTGAACTATGATCACTAGAATGTAAAATCAAGGATAGACATGTTTTTGTTTTTAACACAGATATATACCAGATGTCTTAGACTGTGATACATGATAAAGAGTATCACGATGAGAACTCATGATCTTCATGTTTATACATAAAGCACATTAGGAAAAAGCATATTCAATATTCCAAATGGAAATAACCTAATGAGGTTATTTTTTATGCATTAACAAAAGGATAGTTAATAAAAAGAAGCCAATTACATAAAAAGGTTTTAATGTTAATAGTGAATACTAAAAATAATTATATATTTATTACAAATATTTAAGAGAAAAGGAGATTGTGCAATCTGTTTAATAATTAATAATTATCATAAATGAACAGTCCAAGTACTCAGGAAAAAATAATCTAGACATTACACAACACCTTAAAGATTAATGTCTAAGAAAAAAATATGTATATATATATATATACACACATTTATTCTCTTATAGATATTTGTGATTTATCAGGAAGGAAAAAAAAAGAGGAAAAATGAGCTATTCACGTGTAGCTAACAGTTTAGGAGGCAGAGAATAGCATTTAATAATAAGCATAATCAGTACATTAAATGTTATCATTAGAAGATACATTCTATGCAAAAAAACAAACAAAAACATAGAGCAGAGAAAGAAGTCTGGAGAGTTTCAGGAACAGTTGTAGATGTGATGGCTAATGCAGTATAAAATAGGACAGGCAGGATTGATGTTGCTGAGAAAGTGTGATTTGAACAATGAACAATGATTTAAATGAAGTGAAATCATTTGGCAAGTGAATTTCTTCCACAAGATTATTCCAGGCAGAGTGAATAGCTAGAACTAGATTCTAAGGCAGGGTTTTGCTTTGTGGTTTTAGGAAGAAAAGGAGGATCTGCCTGGAGTAAAGGAGATAATAGAAGAATAATTCAAAAAGTTAAAAGAGGTATGTATTAGTGTATTAGTTCATTTTCTGTTGCTTCTAATAGAATACCTGAAACTGGGTAATGCATAATAAAATGAAATTTTATTTCTTACAGTTTTGGAGGCTGGGAATTCCAAGGTCCAGGGGTCACATCTGGTGAGGGCCTTCTTGGTGGTGACTCTGCTTGGAGTCCTGTGGCAATGCATGGTGTCACATGGCAAGAATGGCAAGAGTGAGAAAGCTAAACTGTTTACTAGCTCTCCTTATAAAGCCATCAGCACCCCTCTTGTAACAAACTACTAAACCATTAACTCATTACTCCATGAGTAAACTTAACCATTCACAAGGGCAAAGTCCTCAAAATCCAATCACCTCTTAAAGGCCTCACCTTTTAAATACCATAATTGAATTTCTCACCCTCTTAACACTGTTACAATGGGGATCAAGTGTCCAAAACATGAACTTTTGGGAGACAGTCAGCCTATTGCAGTCAGCTTGGGCTACCATATAATATCATCTATTGGGTGGCTTAAACAACAGAATATATTTTCTAAAGGCTGAAAGTCCAAGACCAGGTGGGTCTGGGTCTGGTAAGGACTCTCTGGCTATCCATTTCCTTTCTTCTGTGTTTTCATATGACAGAGAGAGAAAGCAAGCTTTCTAGTGTCTCATTTTGTAAGAGCACTAATCCTATTAGGAGGGCCCAACTGTAATGACCTCATCTAAATCCTAATTATGTACCAAAGGCCCTATCTGCAAATACCATTGCATTGGAGGTTAGGGTTTCAGCACATAAGTTTGGAGGAGATACAGTTCAATCCATAGCAGGATTCGATCTTGCAGGGCATTCATGGTAAGGTCTTTGCCTTTTACTCTGAGAAAAATGGAGTCATTTCTTGGTTTTGTTTAGAGAAGAGAAAAGATTTGCCTCCCATTTTATAGTATCACTGCAGCATCAATCTTAAGAACAAACTGTGGAAGTATGAGTGGAACCCCCACTGGTTATTGCAGCCATCTTAATTTGACAGTGACAGTGACTAGAGTTAGGAGATTCAGAGATTGAGAGAAATGGCTGAAATCTAGATGATCACAAGATTTCCTGAAGGATATGGTGGGTGAGAGAAAGAGTAGTCTGGAATGACTAGGGTTTTTCTAACTGAGCAGTAGAAAGGTTGGTATTATTATCAACAGATCTTGAGAAGCCTAGGGTAGAGAAGGCTTGGAAGAAAAAAAGGAGTTAAATTTTGGATTCATTGAGTTTGAGATCTTTATTTCATATACAATCTAGTGATATAAAATTGTAAATTGTCGCTTTTTGCTATGTTTAAAACCATGGAACCAAATGAGATCACCAGGAGGATGTTGTAAATAGGGGCAAAACTACGAGGACAAAACTAACATAAAGTGGCCTTGGGAGAAACAGAAGAAAAAGAACAAGAGAATTGAGGTAGCTGAAAAATAATGCAATATAGAGTACTGAAAACCATTTTAAGAATGGCTAGTAGTCTTATTAAATATGCCAAACATGACTAATATGTGGTATAAGACATTAATAGAGAACTAACAGTATGATATTTCAGTGCGGATAGTATTTATGACCTTGAGAAGAGCAGTTCTGGTGCAGAGGGCAGTTTGAAAGCCTAATTACATTGGATTTATGAGAGAAGGAGAAGAGATATTAATGAATAGTCACATAGTAAAATGGAGTAGTGGCTAGTGCTGGGAAATTTTTATTTTTATTTTTTAAACAGGGAGAAATAACATAATGTACAGTAGTTGATTAGAATAAGCTAAGAAAGATTTTTTTTCAAAATTGCAATTAGAAAAGGCAAAGGAAATTTGCTAGAGGTTTTTGAGAACATTAAAAAAAAAAAAAGACCCAGAGCACAGTGAAAAGAACGCAATGCTAGGAGGAAAATGGAGTATGTGTGCAGATGCTGCAAGTGCGGTGGAAGTCTGAAATTTCTCTTCTTAATGCATGAATTTTCTTGGTAAAGTAGCAGCTGAAATCATCAACAGAATGTGAGGATCAGGAAGAGGGTCTTGGTAGTTTCATCTATAGAAATAAGCCATACTAATAGAAAAAGGGAATTTTGAGTAAGATCCCAATACTTTTTCAAGTAAATATAAACTAAAAAGTAATTATCATATTATCATAATATAAACATTCCATATAAAAGGCATTAATACACTTAAAAAAGTGAAACATAGAGGGTAAAATTGGCCATTGAAACAGGAAATAATGTTTGAAAAATAGTTTGAGCTGATTGAAATAAATACATGTCCACTCAAAACTAACTTCACTTTCCAACTAGAATTATTAGTTATAGGCTACATAAAGTAATTTTGTTGTTGATAAGTTGGTTGAGATGTGGGATTGACTCTGGGTATACACAGAGACTTCTTTATTAGATTGAATCCACTTTTGGATGAGTGGAGAGGCAAGATAGTGGGTAGAAGAGAGGGAATATTGATAGATCTTGTTCCAGTTATTTCCCTCTCTTTGCAATAAAGAGATGGAAGTCTGTTGTATTGAATTATATTTTCCTTCTCTATTTAAACAATTAGATTGGAGAAATCTTTTTCCAAGAGCCAACCTCTCAACCTTTAAGCTTTATAATGATATCAACTTATATTTTATTATTAGTCATTAATATTATAACTACCTAGTTAAGCATAGAAGTATTCCGTACGTGTGGCAATTGCCTACGTATGCACACATGCAGGACTTTATGTGTTTTTAGACTATCTATATAGGAATAGAACAGCACAAATGAAACGTCCTTACCTCACCTCCTGGGATTCCCCTCTACCATCCCTTAAACCAACCTTTTTGAGGGAGTCAGCCCAGGGGAACTACAAGTCTCTATACTCTCACAAATCTCTATCACAATTTTTTTCACAGGATGTTTCCTAAACACTTTATTTCTTAAAATTGAAACCTCTGAAACTTTTTAACTCCATCCTTGCTCAAAAATTCAGCATCACTTATATTCAACAATAGCAGCTACATTTTCCTGAGCACCCATTGTTGCTCAGTAACTGCCTTTGATATTTGACTCACAAGGTGACTAAGACCATCCTTGTGTAACCTACATTGCAACCTGTGAAGGGCAGTGATAGCGAATAATCAGGGAGCTCAGAACACCAAGAGGAGATGGAAATTAGATTAAGCAAGGGAGTATATCATGACAGCTTCAAGTAGAGGGCAACTCTCGAGAAGAGCTTTCAGGTTAGCAAACAGGAAGAAAATGGAACGAATTCCAGGCAGTGACAGGAGGTCAGCTAAAGAGATGGATGAGAAAGAGCAGGTCCAGTGCAGACTGTCTATGAAAATGGCAATAGAAGACTTGCCTAAAAGATAGCTAATAGTTTAAGTTATATTCTATGTGAAATGTAAGAATTATTATAGAAGCATGTTTCAGACAGAAATGAGTCTAATAAGTCTAACAATGAGTGCAATATATATTATATAAAGCTATATATGATGTATTTCCTAGGAGCTAGGTACAGACAAATAATGTTAGTCATTATTTAACAGTGATTTACTCTAAGGAAAAAAAAATATACCAAACAAGTGTTTATGAGTAATTTTGAACTTAAAAACTTTCTCAATATCTTTGAGATATTCCTTTTTAAAAATATATATTTATTTATTTTAAGATAATTTATTATACATTCATATGGGGCACAACATTGATTTTCAATAATGCGTACAATGTGTGGTGGTTAGATCAGGATAGTTGGCTTATTCATCATTACAATATCAATCATTCTGTGTGTCTGTTGACCAATTCCTCATTAGCCCCTCTCCCTCTACCCCCCTCTTTTTCCACCTTCAGTAACCACAGTTCTTGTCTCTCTTTCTAAAAGTTCATCATATTACTGTGATTGTTCTTTCTTTCTTTCTCTCTCTCTGTCTCTCTTTATTGTTCATTTGTTTATTTATTGATTCAGCTCCCAGTTGTGAGTGAGAACATGGGGTATTTCTCTTTCTGTACCTGGGTTGTTTCACTTTGGATAATTTTCTCCAGGCTCATGCATGTTGCTGCAAATGGTAGAATTTCATTCTTTTTTATAAAAAAGATATTCCTTCTTATCACTTTACCTCTCTGAGCACATAAAACCAGAAAAGTAGATTGGAAAGTAGAAAAAAGACGAGCATCAGAGACAGAAAGATCAGTGTTTGAACCTCACCTAATTTCAAAACATTTTCTGCTCAAGATATACCTAGAAAAATTATGACTATCCTTTGATATTACAAAAAATATATTAATAGCTACAACAGCAGCTATAGTAGCATAATGACTTCAGTGAATCTTTCACTAGTCTATATTGTACTATTTACTATGTAATGTTAATTAATTTAAGCCAAATCAAGGTGAATTTTACCTGAAGTAACTTAAGTTTATTGAAAATAAATATAATTATTTACCTGCATATGAATGTTATTTATGAAGTTTCAGTGATAGTGGTAAAGTGGTGTGCTAATTATAATTTTGTAAGCCTATTAATAATTAAAATATTTTAACTGGATTCAATATATGTGTGTATATTTGTTTGTATACAAGAGAATTCACACTATTTTCACATGTGTTATGTCGACTAAAAATTATAAAAAGGGAACTCCTTTTCCCTTTCACATTAATTAGGATGGGATTGAATGGAGGAAAATTAAGAAAACATTATGATGAAAATCTGTCTAAACATTATAAAATCTGACAAACATTATATTCCAAACACTTGCTCTAAGAATAAAAATTGAAGGTTTTAAGTAAAGTCATGCTTTTATTAACCTACCACTTATATTTATCATACTTAATAAAAATATAATAATATACTTATAATGAAGAACTTGTCTAAGAAACATTGTTATGTTTACTTCTTATTCAATCACATACAAAAGGTTTTGAGTGTATAGCACAGACAGTCTATTCAGGGCATTTTGAGAGACATGGGCATGTACCACATCATAGATGTCCTCAAGCAGCATATTCTCTATTGAGGTAGCAACAAAAACAGAAACTGACAATCTACAAGGCAAACCTTCATGCAATTTAGTAATTGAGATCTGTAAAAGAACAAAGTGTTAGCATGGTGGAAGAGGTGAGTGTTAATCTGGACATAAATGGCATTTAGGATTTGAATAGAGCACAAAAAGCAGAGCAGTTCAATCAAGAGATCACAGGGAATCTGACCTTAATATTGACTAGCAAGGGTGGACCCCTTGGGAATGGTGTATCCACATTATAGAGACCTTTAAAGACTAGTAGATAGAATTAGATTAAATTTGATAGGAAACAATGGGTCAGATTATAGTGTGTGAAATAATGCCTTCAGAAACTTGTTTTTCTGGCAAGGGTATGCAGTATAAATTGAGGCAGCAATCAGAGAGTCCAGATAAGAAGTTATCTTCATAAATTCACAAGGAAAAAAATCTAAGCCCATTATGATTGTTAGAAGTCCTCTCACAGCATATAGTTGGAGAGATTGGCAGTTCTTAAATAAACATAATTTTTGTCTCTACTTCCAAGTTTACAGTATATTGTTTTCCCTTCTTATTGCTTTATCTCTAGCAATGTTTACTTCACTTTGCTACAGCTTTCCCATTTTGATTCTGCCTGTCTTGAGTTTTTATTCTCAGATTGTAAGCTTCAGGGCAAAGACTATCAACTTTTCATTTTCCACACTGTTTGGTGCACTACATCCCAGTGACAAACAGAAAATAGAAACTGAAGAAGTAAACTGAGAATGGAATTTCACTTTCCAAGGCATCATGAGTCATTACATTTTACATATAGCAAAAAATAAAAAGTTTATTTTAATTCATTAATTTAAAAATAATGATATTTTATGTGCTGCTATCAATAAAGTAGAAAGTTGTTGTTATTGGAAAATCTAATGTATACCTCATAAAAAAAAAAAAAAGTAGAAACACAGTGTCAGAAAGCTCTCCAGAGATAGATTTTCTAACTGAATTTGGAGAGTATGTGTAACCAAAACAGATGGATCAAAAGCTAAAAAGGAAAGAAAGCAAATAAAGATTTTTTTTTCTGCAAAATGACTAGATCTGTGTAGGTTTATAACCTCTTAATACATTGTACATTTCCATTAGCAGCACATTGCAGTGGGACAGATTTAAACACAGTATGTTTTGCCACACAGAATGTGTTGTTACTTTTATGATTCCAAAATGTACTGTGCCCCCAGAACTGCAAATGTTGTCATATTAAAGCACTTGTCATTTGGATTTGCTGAAACAATAGCTTTTGCCAGAATTCACTCTTTCTCAAAATGATTGCCTTTTAGGAGTTCTCACAAATAGATTTATTAGCTTTCATACTGAATAAACAACCAGGAGCTTGCTATGCAGATCGGCCCCAGAAGCTGTTATAGAAGATATATATCCAACTTTTATGGCAACATCCTTTACTTTAATGTTCTACCCTCTCTCAAATTGATGAATTGAGTTTTGTTTAAAAAATACAAGAAAATGCAACAGAATGAGGTAGGACAAATTCTTCTGTATGTTATAAACCTATCTCCTGGAATAGCTTTTCTGTAATGTATACAAGCTTTTACAGGAGCAGAAGTTTTCATTGTAATGTTACAAGAAATGGGGATTTGACAGGGATGGTTTAAGGCAAATTTAAAAAATAATAACAAACAAGAACTTAAATATCATTTAGGAAATATAGCTTCCCTCTAAGTTCCTCTTCCCACTTTTTTTTTTTATTATTTATTTGTTTTTCTTTTTTGGTTGTTGGTTGCTGATCTTACAGAGTAAATAAGCATATAAAAATTTTATGTTTTGCTGTTTTGTCAATTAAAATTTTATTAAATTTCATGAAACAAAAATGTTTTTAAATTATAGAGAAGAATTTAAATATATATAGAGAGAAAACAGGAGGGAATAAGTGAAAGAGAGAAGAACTGAAACATAGGGAGAGAGGAAAAGAGAAAGATATTTCCAGGACCACTTAACTGATTTTCAGCAGGAAAAAAGAAAGATGTATTAACTCCAGTGATGAATGCATTTCACACTATTTAAAAAGTGCAGGTATTGCTGTTATGAATGTATCACATTATGGCACTATTTATGTAAGTAGATTCCACACCTCTTAGCACTCATATTTTATTTTGGAGAATAAACTAAAAGTCATATAACTCAGTGTGTCATGTTTCACTTTCATATACTGGCCACTGTGTTATTTTGGCCACCTACTCCAGGGAGTACTTCTCTTCTGAAATAGAAAGATTCGCCATGACTAGGTATTGATGGACGTAGATCTGCATGTTTTACATTTCCCTGCAATATATTTTCCTCCAAGGAAAATGTAGCACATTCAGATGACTATTTTCCATATTTTAGTTGAAAATGTGCTTTAATTAAAACCAAAAAAACGTTGCAGTATCCTAAGATTAGAATCAGATTTGCAAAATTGAGGTTCTTTGGTGTATTTTTTCTAATCTCTGTCTTTGTTTTACGACTAAACTCCAAGACTATAACAACACTTACTCTGAACTGAACATTTAGTCCTTTCATCCTCAGAGAAGTCTCAGCCAGGCAGGATCAGCACAGAAGATGGGGAAAAATGAAAAACCCTTTTTAACCTAAATTCTTTGGATTCAGTCTTACAGGATTGAGACAATGTGTCTAAATGAAATGAACAATTTAATCTGCAAGTTATTTTCTACAAGTAGTATCAAAACTGTACATGCTGTTAACATCTGCCTTCACATTTCTTCCAAGAACATAAGGAAAGAGGGAAATGAGGAAGGTGTAGGATACATTGTCGCACTTCCTTTTACCTGCAAAGCTCTCTTCTTCAGAGCTGTGAAATAGTGATGCATAGAGGGTTCCACTGAACTAGTAAACCAAGCGTAAGGGACAAATTATCTAATAAATTTGTACTTCCGATATTTTTGAACAAATCATTTTTAGTTTGTAGAAATTTTCTACATATGTTTCAGAATACATTATTTTTTTTCTAGTACATATTTCTTCAGGGTATGTAAATCTAGGGTACAGTAGGAATAATAACAATAAAATTAGTTGACACTCATTTTTCAATCGTCATACGATAATGCTATTCAAATCATTTTTTTCAGATATGATAAAAATTCCGTTAGTTCTATTTATACATATTTTTTGTATAGCTTAGCATTATTTTTTTCTGAATTACATATGGAAAGGGAGATACCAAAATCATCCAGTGCTTAAGGTCTCTAAAGCTCTTAATCTGACTGGAGAATGGATCCCAAGAAAATTCTGCTCTTAGGCCAAAAAGAGCAGCCAGAACACCCATCCTTTCTCTGAAGGTCATATGCAAGAAGTCAACAGTAGACCAGAAGCTGAGGTCTTCTGCCCTCTCCTGCACTGTTCTCTGCCTTCCTTCCAGGAATTGTGAGGATCATACGTCATCAAGTGTAAGAAAACTGGCGAGACTGTCAACTACCAACATATGTAAGATGTTTTCTCCCTATAAATCTTGAAACATCACACATCCTTTTTGACATATGTCATGAAATTCCTCAAGTGGAGCATTGAGCACAGTCATCCACCCATCCCCAGGCCAACACTGAGTGCCGTAGACTGACAGCCTCCAGGAGATCACCTTCGTGCACAGCCATGGTACGTTCCTCCTTCCAGCGTTCATCACACAGCACATGCATCACACGGAAGGCTACTCTAGTTTGCCCCCTGGATATGGCCTCCTCAGTCTTAGTGACAGCCTCTGCCACATCTCGCTGATCCTTTTCTCCTCAACATTTCTCCTGAGAGGTATAAACAGGGCAAGAGTACTTTTTGGAGACCAGAGCATTCTATTACTATGGCTGCCCCAGGCTTTTGGTGGATGTCTTTTACTGGTGTATCATTTATTACAATAATTATTCAACTTGTGGGCTTAAGGTAAGGTAACACCCTCAGGAACAGTGTGCACCAGGACTTTCTGGCTTCTCTGTCTACCCAAGAAAGGCTTCAAAGATATAAATCGCTGGGGAAAATAACCACAATTATAGGCTCTTCCTATCTGCTCACCTTAAATGGCCGCCTTTCATTTGTCTCTTATACCAGGAGTTCTCACCCTTTCTGCCCCCTTCTAACATCAGCACTCTTCTGACATCAGCACAATTCAAACACAACTGGTGGAGCTTTCAGAAGCACCACGTCTGGGGTTCACCCCAAGAGATTCTGATTCATTTGCTCTAGTGAGGCCCAGCATTAATGCTTTTTATTTCTTATAACAAATTTTGTTGTGCATAGTTAAGATACACAACATGATGTTATAAGAATACAGATATATTAAAATGGTTACTGTAGAAGAACAAATGAACACATTCATCTTTTCACATGGTTACACATTTATTTCCCCCTATGGCAGGAGCAGCTCTAATCTACTCATTTAGCAAAAATCCTGACTACAATACATTATTAGTAACTATAGTTCTCATTTGTACATTATACTTTCGATTTGTTTATCCTACATATTTACTACTTTGTATTTTTTGACCATCTCCCCATTTTCTTTCCTCTACCTCAATAACCCTGATAACCACTGTTTTGTTCTCTATTTTACTTTTGTTTTTTCTTAGATTTCACATGTAAGTGTGATAATGAAATATGTTCCTTCCTGCGTCTGACTTATTTCACTTAGCATAATGTTCTCCAGGTCCATCCATATTGTGGAAAATGACAAAATTTCCTTCTTTTTTAAGGCTGAAATAATATTTCATTGCATACGTATATATCACAGTTTTTTATTCATTTGTTCATTGATGGATATATAGGTTGTTTCCATATGTTGGGCACTGTGAATAATGCTGCAGTGAACATATGAGTACAGATATCTTTAGGAAGTAGTGATTTCATTTTCTTTAGGTATATACTCAGAAGAGGGCTTGCTGGGCCATAGGGTAGTTCTGTTTTTAATTTTTTAAAGAACTTTCATACTGTTTTCCATAATAGCCTAATGAATCTACATTCCCACCAACAGTGTACAAGAGTTTCCTTTTCTCCACATCCTTGCCAACACTTGTTATCTCTTGTCTTTTTGATAATAGCTATCCCAACAGGTGTCAGGTGGTATATCATAGTGATTCTGTTTTGCAGCTCCCTGATAATTAGTAGAGTTGAGCACTTTTTCATATATCTGTTGACCATTTTTATATCATCTTTGCAGAAATGACTACTCAAGTTCTTTGCCCATTTTTTAATTGGTTCATACTCCTCATAAATCTTGGATATTAACCCCTTACCTGATATGCCGTTTGCAAATACATTTTCCCACTCTGTAGGTTGCTTTTTCATTTTGTTGAGTGTTTCCTTTGCTGTGTAAAAGCTTTTTAGTTTGATGCTGTCGCATTTATTTATTTTTGCTTTTATAGCCTGACCTTTCAATGTTATATCGAAGAAATTATTGTCAAGGAGCTTTTCTCCTATGTTTTCTTCAAAGAGTTTTATGGTTTCAGTTCTCATGTTCAAGTCTTTTATCTATTTTGAGTTGATTTTTGTGTATGATGTAAGAGTCTAATTTCATTCTTTTGCATGTAGAAATCCAGTTTTTCCAGCACCATTTATTGCAAAGAGTATCTCCTGACACCCTTGTCAAAAATAAATTAGCCATATATGTTTGGATTTATTTCTGGGCTATCTCTTCTGTTCCACTGGTCTATTTGTCTGCTTTAACACCAATACCATACTGTCTTAATTTCTATAGACTTGTAATACAATTTGAGATCAGAGAGTGTAATGCTTCTAATGTTTCTGTTTTGTTTTGTTTTTTAACCTCTGAATTGCTTGGCTGTTCAGGGACTTTTGTGATTCCATACAAATTTTCAGAACTATTTTTTTTCTATTTTTTCAATTTAATTAATTAAATAGAATTGCTAAATAAAAATTACTAATATTAGCAAAGCCCGTTTATGAAAAACCCATAGCTAACATCATAATCGTCATAATCAATGGGTAGAAACTGAAAGCTTTTCCTCTATGACCTGGTATAAGGCAAAGACGCAAATTCCCACTGATTCTATTCAAAATAGTACTGGAAGTACTATTAAAAGCAACTAGAGAAGAAAAAGTAAAAGATACCCAAATCAGAAATGAGAATGTAAAATTATTTGTATTTGCAGATGACATGACCCTATATGTAGAAAAAGACATAAAGAAAAAGGTATACCATTTTCATAAATTGAAAGAATTAATATTAAAATATCTATACTACCCAAAGAAATTTGTATTAATTAATTAAATAAATTTAATTAATAATTTAATTATTAATTAAATAAAATTAGTTAAAATTACTAAATTTCAATTTTAATTTAGTATTTTTTTTTCAAATTCTTAACTATTTTTATCAGTAAGGGTAAAATAAAGTATTTTTATATATACTTTTTATTTTAAATTATTTTATTTCATTTTAATTGGCAAATAGCATATATTATATATTTATGGGGTACAATGTGATGTGTTTTTTAAATGCAAATCTTTTTTTGGTTATGAATATTCATGAGATACAAAACTGATTGTCACCATGTGTGCCCAAGATGTGTTGGCCAGATTCATACTAGCAGCATTCCCATTACCACAAATTGCTTTTATATCCCGTGTCCACCACCCAATTATCACCGACCTCCCTCCCCCTCCCTCTTTCCCCTCCACTCTGTATCCCTAGGTCTGCCCTCTCCCTCTGCAAGCCCAACACACCACTGTGGTCTTTCTTTCTTTCCTCTTTTTCTCTTAGCTCCCACTTACAAGTGAGCACATGCAGTATTTACTTCTCTGTCCTTTGCTTATTTCATTCAATGTAAGTTTCTCCAAGCTCATCCATGTTGTTGCAAATGGGAGAATTTCATTATTTTTTATGGCAGAGTAGTATTCCATGGTGTATATATAAAATGAATTAATTTTAATTTTAATTTAGTATTTTAAAAAATTACAGAACTAGTTAGTTTAGTAATTTAGTTTAGTAATTTTAGTAAAAATTTTGAAAATTTTTTATGACCGGTTTTTTTAGATGAAAAGTTCTTTAACTTTTCCTTAACGTTTCATCTATATCTAAACCACTAACGATATTTATCAAGAAGGAAAGTTGAAGTTTGTCAAACAATATTTCTGCATCAACCAATATTATCATGTGATTTTTATCTTTAAGCCTGTGAAGATCATTAATCACATTAATTGATTTGTGGATCAATTAATTAAACCTGCCTTGCATTCCATGGATAAATTCCAGGTGATCATAAAGTATAATCTTTTTGATACATTGCTAATGTTTTATTGAGGATTTTTGCATCAACGTTCATAAGAGAAATTAGCCTGCAATGGTTCTTTTCTTGTGGTGTCTCTGTCTGGGTTAGGCTTCAGGATGATGCTGGCCTCATAAAACAGGTTAGGAAGTAATTTTTTCCATCTCTATTTTTTGGAAGAGTTTAAGAAGTGTTGGTATTAATTCTTCTTGAAAGTTTGGTAGAATTCAGCTATGAAGCCAACTGGTCCTGGACTTTTCCTTCTTGGAAGGTGGTTAAATGCTACTTCAATCTCTTTGTTACTGTCTGTTACGGCTTTCTGTTTCTTTCTGATTCAACCTTGATGGCTGTATTTTTCCCAAAATTTATCTGTGTCCTCTAGGTTTTCAAATTTGTTGGCATATGCTTTTTCTTATTAATCCCTTTTCATCTATTTATTTCTGAGAGGCCTTTTGTCGTGTCTTCACTTTCCTTTTTTCTTTCATATATCTGAGTCCTCTCTTTTTTGCTTAGTCTAGCTAAGGGTTTTTGATTTTATTTTTTTAAAAAGTAGTATTTAGTCTTATTGATGTTTTTCTATGGTTTTTCTATTCTGTATTTGATTTATTTATGTTCTAATCTTTATTATTTTCTTCCTTCTGCTAATGTTAAGTTTACTTTGTTCTTTCTTTTTCTAGTTCCATAAGCATAGTTTTACTCTATTATTTTTGGATCATTTCTATTAATGTAGACATTATTTGCTATAAACTTTTTGCTTAAAACTGCTTTTGCTGAATCCCATAGGTTTGGGGATGTTGTGTTTCCAATATCATTTGTTTCAAGATATTTTTTTAACTTCCCTTTTGATTTATTCTTTGACCCACAATTGTTGATAGTTAAGAACTTACTGCTGCCATTTTGTTAATTGTTTTTTCTTTCTTTTATAGATCCTTTGTTTCTTTCTTCCCCTCTCGTTCATGTTTGTTTCATCTTTTTGTTCATCTTTGCTATTTGACGATGTTTTGAGTGCTAAGTTTGGATTCCTTTCTCTTTATTGTTTGTGTATCTGTTGTAGGTTTTTGCTTTGTGGTGACCATGATGCTTACATAAAATATCTTATCCTTAAAATAGCCGTTTTACATTGATAACAACTTAAGTCACATTAAAACCCCTAGACTTTTACCCTTCCCCATTTTACCTTTATAGTTTGATATCACAATTTATATCTTTTTACATTATATATTTCTTAGCAGTTTATTGTAGTTATCATTATTTTTGATTGTTTTAACTTTTAACCTCCAAACTAAATAAATATACGATTTATAGAGCACCATAATGGTATTTGAATGTACTGGATTTGGCTACATATTTACTTTTACTGATTGATTTTATGTTCTCATATGTTTTTATGTTGGTAATTAGCATCTTTTTTGTTTATGCTTGAAGAACTCCCTTAAGCATTTTTTGTAGGGCAGGTATAGTGGTTATGAATTCACTCAAGTTTTGTTTATCTGGGAAATAATTTATTTCTCCTTTATTACTGGAGGACACATTTGCTGAGTACAGCATAGTATAGTATTCTTGGCTTCAGTTTTTTCTTTTATTACTTTGATTATCATCCCATTTTCTCTTGCCTGTGAGATTTCTGCTGATAGTCTAATGAGGATTCCCATGAATGTGACTTGGTATTTTTCTCTTGCTGCTTTTAAAAGTCTCTGTTTGTCTTTGACTTCTGACAGTTTGATTATAAGATGCCTCAAAGAGGACTTCCACTGGAAAAGAGAGGAATCCGTTTGAGGACCTTTGAGCTTCAGGTATCTGGCTGTTCATATCTCTTTAAGACTTGGGAATATTTTAGTAATTATTTCATTAAATAATCATTCTGTTCTTATCTTTGTCTCCTCTCCTTCTTGGACTCCCATAATAGGAATATCTGTTCACTTAACTGTGCCTCATAATTCTTGTAGGCTATATTCACTCTTTACATTCTTCTTTTTTAATCTCTGACTGGGTAATATCAAAAAACCACAAATTCAGAAATTTATTGTGCTTGATATACTCTGCTGTTGAAGATTTCTATTGCATTTTGTATTTCTTTATTAAATTCCTTAGCTCCAAGATTTCTATTTGGTTCCTTTTTGTATCTATCTCTTTATTGAATTTCTTGTTCAGATCATGGATTGTTTACCTGACTTCACTGAATCGTCTGCCTGTATTTTCTGGTATCTAACTGAGTTTCCTTAAGATCATTATTTTAGATTCTTTTTCAGGCAATTTATAAATATTTTTTTCTTTGTTGTCACTTACCAGAAAATAATTGTGTTCCTTTGGTGGTGTCATGTTTCCTTGCTGTATTAGTCCATTTCTGTTGCTTATAACAAAATACATGGAACTAGGTAATTTATAAAGAAAAAATTTATTGCTTACAGTTTTGGAGGTTGAGAAGTTGAATGTGCAGGGAACACATCTGGTGAGGGGTTTGGTGGTGACAACAGTGACGCAGGAATCTCACATGGCAGAAAATGGCAGAGCAGAAACTAACCTCTTCATTCACTCTCCTTTTAAAGCTTTCCAAACCATGCCCATGACGACCATTTTTAATCCATTCACTACCACATGGTCTTACAACCTAATTACCTTCAAGGACCCACCTATCAATTACTATAATATGGTTTCCCACCCTCTTAACACTGTCACAATGGGGGTCAAGTTTTAGAGAGACAATCCATGGCACTTACTTTTTTATGTTTTTTAATTGTCTGTGCGTCTGGTGGAACAATCACATCCTCAAAACTTTACAGAGTGGCTTTCATAGGAAAAGTCTTTTATCTGCACATCAGTCTTAGTGTGCCAATTAGGAAGGGTGCGGTGGCGCCAGTTCTGAGTAGATGCAGTGGTGTAGCCTTTGTGCAGCTTCTTCATTTGTGATTTATGTCAACCATGATGGTGGGTGCCTTTATGGCCTGGGCAGTAGAAGTTTGTGGCAGTGGTGGCAGTGGTGTAAGTTGTTTGGGTCCTTAGTGGCGATGGCTTTTGAGATGCTCCTGCTATCTTTTATACCAAAATGGGACATCTTAACTGAGGAGATTTTTCTTGGTGTCAAGTCTGACCTAACCCATAAGTAACTGCAGCAGTGCTGGGTTCTAGGGTACAGGTGCTCAGAGCAGCTGTGGACCCAGGGTCCTGGGATCACGGTCTTACATATCGTGGCACCTGGGTCATGCAGTGAAGTTTCTTTCACTCTCCAAAGTAGGTTTGAATGCAGATTGTCTTCAAAGCTAGGTCTGGGACTCAGAGGTACACCCCCAGAAGCTCAGGCCAGAGGGCTAAATTGTAGCTGTGATTCTGACCATAGGGAGAAAAGCTCAGCACTGGTGCTACTTCAGGAAAGAATGGGTATTTCAGAGATTTGGGCCCAGTGAGCAGAGTTCAGTTGGTAACCAGAATGAATAGGACATAGTCGCAGTTGAGTTGATGATACACTGCATAGTAGTGACTCTGTACCCTGGAATGGTGGAATATAACAGTATCCCAGACTCTGTGAGGCCAAGTTCAGCAGCAGCAAAGGCCCCAGAATGGTTGAGCACAGCTGTCACATGGGACGTGAAGAGCAGGGAACAACACAGTGATGACTCCACTCTCCAGGGAGAAGGTATCTCAGCAGCTCAGACACTAGGGAGCGAGTCCAGTTCCAGGATAGCAGAGTGCTACAGCAGTTTGGCCTATAGGGTGTAGTGTCTCAGAGATACAGGATACCACATCAGCTCAGGCTCAGGGGAGTGCGGCTGCTTAGCTGGCCAAGGCACTGGTTACCTGGAATGCAGGGCAGCTTTTAGCTCAGGCCCAGGGGGTGTGATGGCTCTGGGTGGCCAAGGCACCGTTTACTCAGGAGGCAGTGCACAGCGTTGCTAATGATTGAGTCCTGTGGCATTCCCCTTCACCGTCAGCCAGCGTGTGAGAGGCTGACTTATTTGAGGGAATCCCTGACCCAGGTGGGTCTGAGTGTTGCCATTATAGGATCTCCAATCACATCTGCTGGACCAAACTTGAGGCCTTTTGTTTCAGCATACATCGACTGGGAGACAGAGGGTAAAGTCCCAACTGCCTCCCTGAAACCAAGGGCTTGGGTTTATATAGGTAAATGTCTTGAGGAAACAGGACATAGAGTCTTCAAGTGTGATGGACAGCTGCTTCCTGCTTTGAGAGATGTATTGGGTGAGACAGGATGTAAAGTCTTCAAGCATGATAGACAGCTGCTGTTGACACAATCTTAGTTAATCATTAAGGGCTAGCTGTAAACGGAAAGCAAAGTTAGTACTTTAGTGTATACATGAGTACATGAGTATGGGGGGTTTTCTACATTTACAGATTCAGCTCTGGCCCTGACCGGCAGGGTGCAATAGTGACTGGGAGGGGTGGATGGTGCAGATTTGTGGTAACTTGGCCCCACAAGGTAGCGTGTGCAGCAGCTCAGTTCAGGGATGGCAGGCCACCAGGTATAGGTGGTTCGGTGGTGACAATACCTCAGAGATGAAAGGGTGTGACAGCTACTTGCCCTCACAGCAGGACACAGTCCAGCAGTGGTTTTAATTCCAGGATGGCATAACACAGTAGCTGCTTGGACCATGGGGGACCAGGCAGTGTTTGTTCCTTCTCTGTAGGGAGCATAGCTGTGTGGACTCCAGGCAGATCCACTAGCTGGAATTAGCACCTGTGAGGACCACAGGTGTCCCCAGTGGTGAGGATTATAGGTGTCCAAGGAGGTAATGGGGGCTGATGAGCTCCTCTTGCTTACCTTTTTCTTGCAGAAGGAAGTCCCTCCTGGTTTTGAGCTGATCCTGACTGGGGATGGTAGGCAAAAATGAGGCGTTTCCTTTCATTTTCTGTGTAACCATCCTGGGTTTCTGTGTTCTACAGGGTTTCTGCTACTCCTTTAATGTACTCCTTTAAGGTGCTCTCCTTTAGTAATTTTCATCAAAATGTAGTTGTTTACTTATTGTTTTGGCTGTGTTTGTGAGGTAGATGAGCACACGGGATTTCCAGTCAGCCATCATGCTGACATCACTCTAAACATATATTTATTAACTCACTTAAATTTACAATAATCCTTGAGTTAGATACTTTTAAAATCCTGAATTTGTTTGTTTTGGCAGCTGACCAGTGTGGGGATCTGAACCCTTGACCCTGGTGTTACAAGGCTGTGCTCTCTCCTACTCAGCCATAAAAAAGAATGAAATTCTACCATTTGCAGCAACATGCATGAGCCTGGAGAAAATTACTCTAAGTGAAACATCCCAGGTAGAGAAAGAGAAATACCACATGTTCTCACTCATAACCGGGAGTTGAATTCATAAATAAACACATGAACAATAAAGAGAGAGAGAGAGAGAGAAAGAAAGAAAGAAACAACAATCACAGTAACACATTGAACTTTTAGAAAACTAGAGGTGATGAAGGGGAGGGGAGGGGACAGGGAGGGGGGCTCATGAGGAATTGGTCAATGACACAAAGAATGATTGTGTATTGTAATGAGAATAAGCTAACTATCCTGATCTAACCACCACCCATTCTACACAATTATTGAAATTCAACATTGTACCCCACATGTATGTACAATAAAATTTTTTTAAAATCCACTTTTACCACTCTATTATAGACTTAGTGTATTAGCCAGAGAAATTACTTAAGAAAAATATTAAAATCTTAACATTCAAAAAAAACAAAAAAAACAACCCCCCTGAATTTAGAGATGAGCAAACTGAGGCACAAGGAGTTAGAGAGTAATTTGTTCAGACTTAGAAACTAGTAAATGTCAAAACCAATCTTGTGCAATGTGGTTAAGTCAGATTGTTTAGCCCTGCAGAAGTTAAAACTGGAAGATTATCAGACGTGTGGAATCATTCTCACACCCCATCCCCCAAAACACTCATTTACATGTGTATACACACACACACACACACACACACACACACACAATAATTTTCTTTTGAATCTTGGACATGAGTTTAGATTTAAAAAAATACAGTGAAGTGAATGGGTAAGGGGTTGATGAGGCAAATGCAGATATTGGCATGATTTTGATCAATGGAGAGTTGTACTTTTGAAAATATTGGCAGGCTCTGAGCCCAAGTAGTGTTGGTTCAGAACCCAGGAGACCAAGGGCCACACAGATACATGCATAGGGGCATGCTACCTGCCAGTTTTAGCTATTGCGGCTTTGGCATTGTGATCTCCCAGGGCAGTCACTAGCAAATAATAAATTTACTTAGCTGAGCATTATTCTCATCAGGATGTGAGAAGCAGTTGCATTTGTTTATTTATACCAAGAATTATTAAGACATAAAATGTACAGTTTTAAGCCATACAAGGTGCTTAAATTAAGAGTGCTAACACTGCAAAGAAGAGATCCTAGAGAGTTTATCAATTAGGGACCCGGTAGTGAAAACAGAAACCATACTAGGTATCTAAAATGAGGGAATTTAACAGAGAATCAGTCACGTGGGTTTTGAATGAGCTAAATGAGTGGAAAAGACAACACTGAGGTAAACTAGAAATAATAACTAGATGCAAGAAGAATCTGTCATCCTTAAATCTGGGGGCATGAAGAGAAAAGGATAGGACTATCATAATGTAGACAGTGAAAAGAATGATCTTACAGAGAAAGAAATGAGACCTCTGAGGCTGGGGTGTGAGCCTGTCACTGCGGGTAAGTACCAAAAAGGGATTTAATGATGCTGGTGCTGGAAGCAACTGCGTCTTCTGGGGTGAAGTGCTGCTTTTGAGGTGATGGTGACAAAAATAGCAACTGCACATGACGAAGACACTTCTTACTTTGTTTGCTTTACAATTTCCTTCTTGTGTTGCCCTATATTGTCAACATGTAAGAAGAAGGCAGCTGAAATGAGAAATGTTATTTGCAGAGTTTCAAACTCAGGTTCAAAAAGTAGAAATTAGCAGGGTAGGTTTAATGTAATGAGACAGTAGCTTAATAACCAGGAAAATGGGCCAGTAGATATTAACCTCATTATGACTTTATGACTTAGTTTTCTCATTTATGAACTTTGGAATGTAATAGCATCCAATTCAAAATGATGATATAAATGTTAGATAATCACATATATTCCTTAGAACAATAATGGTGTATAGTAAGTGCTTAATGAATGTGAGCTATTAAACTAATTTTCATTCTTTCAGTTTTCTAAAATACATGAAAATAAGAGAGAATTAAGTGAGAAAAAGAAAACCTTTAAAAAAAAACTTACACTGTAGAGAAGGTATGGATTAATATTATAATTCTAAGCAAACTCACAAAATAACTCTGGACTGACAATGCCTTTAGTGTGGCAATCAGCCAGTGTGGGTAGTAAGCCAAGCCAGCAGACAAATTGAATGTATGAAATCTGTTGAGCAGACATTTCTAAAGTATTACTCATTCCTGAAGATTATGTTAAGCTAAAGGAAGGATACCTAGATAACATTTTTACTTAATTGACAACTTACCAATTTGTGTCTCTATTTCTGTTTGAATGTTAAACTAACACTATGTTAAAAAAAAGTCATATCATGGATAAAAATTGTATATTAATCTCAATATTGTTTTCAAATATTGCCAAGTTCTTATTAGAAAAATATTTTCTAACATTTTTTATTGATGGTCTACTTTAGAACCACGAAGAAAAAACAAAACAGAATATCCTGCTCCACTATGACACCTATTTGGAATGAACATGTGGTTTATGAATGTGATAAGCTACAACACGTGAGCTAATTAGTCAAGTGGTTTTATTAAACACAGTAGATCATATTTATTTTATACTTATTTAGTGTCCCTAGAATAAGCAAGGAGGCAACTGATATTCATTAAGCCTTCTATTTAATATAATATAAATTGCTGCACTTAATAAGCACAGCAACCTTATAAAATAAATGGTATTCCATTTTATAGACGAGAAAAGACCTTGAGAAACTTTCCCAAAGTAATTAACTTAAAGTGACAAAAACATTTATAACCAAAGTCAATTATCCTTCCAGTTTACCATGTTGTTTCTGTTAGGTCATACTTTAATATACTTTATACATCCCCAATCAATATATGTTACTTGAATGCTTATTATATGAATTAACATGCTAAGAAATTTAACCAAAATTTGACTGAAAATAATTGTTTCATTTCCTCTCTAAAAGCTACTTCTCTCTTTTTGGGAAGAGATGCCATCTGACTGGCATAAAGACAAGAAAACATTTAATAAAACTGCTTAATTATTAATATAGATCTAAAGTAGATTATATTGTTAGAGAATCTTCAGATTAGGATTCACCAAAATCTTTTAGTAAGTAGTCTGCATATAGAAAAGAATCTGAATTAAATTTAAAGTATTTGTAGCATTTGATATACTAAGGAGAAGAGCTCTCAATGAGTTCTTCTTAATTTGTTTGCAACAAAACCTATAGGGGTATGATCAGAGATCTTTGTCATTTGTATGACACATTTTTATAATGTTTTACATATATACCACTGAGGTACGTAGATATACCACTGAGGTACGTAGAGTCTTGTAAGTGATATCTATGTTCCTTGGCTGTGTTCTGGACCAACTGAGAAATGAAGACTAAGAGATGCACGTGAAGATACCAACATCAGTTTGATTGAACCCCATCATAGACATATTTATTTACTTAGTTACAAAATTGCTGATCACTTAGGCAGTTGTTGGAAAAATATAGGAAAATGGTCAGGGCACCTCAGATGTTCAGAATCTTGCTGAGCATTTGATGTAAATATGCACATGCGCCCAGATGTTACTTGGCTATTGACCAATGTAATGGCGTATGTGTGCCCAGGTGTCCTGGGTTATGGACTTAAGTATAAAGGAGGAATGGCTCTGATCCATGGGCACTCTCCCCCTGGATGCCCCCTCCTACTGCTGCTGGAGGCCCTGGAATGTCCCAAGAGGCCACTGCTGCTGCTGCTTCTGCTGCTACTGCTGCTGTAAGCTGCTGCTGCTGCTGCTGCTACTACTGCTGCTACTACTACTGAGGACTGAGCTTTTATCATCTGCCAATGACTCCCAGGATCTTTCCCAATTACCTAGCGTGGACCTGTGTGTGAGGGGTCTGGTGACCTGGCCTGGCAAGTGAAAGGTCTGGTGATTCAGTTTGTACAGTGGGTTTGAAGGGTCTGAGACCTAGCCCTTACAATACAAATGGAAACTTAGTATAACCAAAATAATGAAATGTTTTGGCTTTAGTTTTGAATTACCTAACCCTAAAATTGGCATAGTCAGGTAGCAATATAATTAGCATAGCAATCCTGTAGCTGTACAACTGGCTTAGTTGGCAGCAGGATTCTGAGCAGGTACGGGACCCAACAGCCCCTTGGAAGGAGGAGGAAATGTGGCTACTCTTGAGTATGAGGTACCCAGTGGCCACTTTCCTGCTGACTGGAGTCTCACTATACTGCAAGCCAATCGAGATTTGCAGCAGAAAGAAGAATTGTTGGAAGCACGGATACTTGTCTTGGAGGATGACATGCAGTGATGGGTCATCCCTGCTTCCCATACCAGGGAAGATGACAAACCCAATGGTAAGTTGGGGGAGAATGTGTGTCTCCTGGAACAACCTGCTCATAAGAAAGTGAAGCACGAGCAGCCTATGGGACCAGGTGGACTGTGTAGGCAGCCCACAGGTGACCGAATTCACTACCTATGTCCCATATACTCAGGTCAAATTGGTTGGCTTGGGGAAACAGTAAAGCGGCAGAAACAGGGAAAGCCCCTGGCTGCTGCAGTTATGGGACCTAGGGGTGGATTGTGTAATGCGCTTTGGAGATGATGTAGTAAATGCATGTCTCATTTGTCTGAAAGCAAATGGCTCACCAGGTGCTACTTAAACCCAAGAAGGCTTGGAGGGTGCCACTTAAACATGAGTTTGTATAAACCCGAGAAAAGAGTGCCACATGCAGATGGGCAGATGACCTGAAGAAGGTGCCCCTGCAGAATTTCAAGTATGTTTTCACCTGGTGAAAAGATGGAAAAGTTAGCCTCTGTACTACATGCCTGTCTCTGTGGCAGCAGTAACAGAATAGCCACAGATATGCACAGGGGCAAGGAGGCCACTCCTTGATTGACTGAGTGAATGCAGCTGTTCAAATTGTGTGGCTGAACCTGGGGAACTGCCTGAGACCATGAGTAAATAGAAGGCATATGCTGAGCTGATTCAAGGAATTCAAGAGTCGGGGGAGGGGGCAGCTAAATATTAATACCAAAAACAATGAGAAAAGGCCCTAAGAGCATTTCACAAGTTTGGAGGAGTGCCCCTACCGTCATAGGCCCAGAGGCCTAAGGACTAAGAGAACTGAGTTTCTCCTGAGGGCAGACCTGGCGCACCACTGCCCTTAGGAAATTGCTCCCTGCATCCCAGCTGCTCTGGCTCCAGCAGCCCCAAGTGTAATTTGAGCAGCAGCACTAGAGAGCACAAGCTAGAAACCCTGGTGGTGTTCACATTGTGTTAAGTTTGCAGGCTAGTGGAACTTGAGAGTAGTGGAGGTATGGCAGCCTGCACCCAGATTTCAGAAGATGTATGAAAAAGCTGGGGGACTCAGACCTGCTGCAGGGGTGGAGCTGCTACAGAGGTCATCTATGGAGCAATGTGAAGCAGAAAAGTGGGTGTTGGGAAAATAGAATAATTTAATCAGGCTCCCCTCGCCTCAGGGCCAGTTGGGAGTGGTTCAGTAAACAAATTGTGTGTGTGGGGAGGTGGAGTTAGTGCACATGTGCGGTGCTGTCACTTTGGCTGGTGACTGCCTTGGGCAGCCACCACCGGGGCTGCCATGCTTTCCAACCTACAGTCCAAGGACCTGTTTGCTGGTTACCTAGTTCATAGACCTGTGTATAAGGGGTCTGGTGACCCAGCCTGGCATGTGAGGGGTCTGGGGACCCGGCCTGGCATGTGAGAACTTTGTGACTCAGTCTGTGAACAGGCTTGAAAGGTCTGTGAGCTCCAGACTCAGCCCTAGTCTGACAATTGGCCCAGTCAGCAGGATTATGGGCAGGTAAAATAGCAAGACAACTGGCGGCATTGGGAGGATTCTGACATTAGCCCTAACATGACAGTGGGGTTGGAGCCCCCATGACAAGCCCTCACTGGAGAAATGTCTAGTGCAGCCAGGATGGTGGGATTGCCTCCAGGAGCCCAGAACTGTGGGGCTCCTGGCAATGTGCAGCACCAGCCTGGAAAAGCCATAGCCACCAGGGCAGCTCAATAGGCTGCAGCTGGCAAAGCTGTAGGAACGAGGCTGCCCAATGCTTTGGGGGCCCAGATGCCATGGTGTGCTTAATGTTTGCCTTGTTGGGTTTCAGATTTGTTTGGGGCCTGTTTTTCCTTTTTATTCCTCCCTTCTGGAATGGGAATGTGTACCCAGTGTCTGTGCCACTGTATCCTGGAAGTAGATAAACTTGTTTGTGATTTTTATAGGTACACAGCTACAAAAGAAGTTTTACCTTTAGTCACAGATGAGACTTTGGACTTCTGAGTTGGAGGTGGAACAAGATAAAGACTTTAGGGACTGTTAGGAAGGAATGTATAATATGTGGATGTGGGGGTCAGTTATCTTCACTAAGGGAACATCATGGAAGATTGTGAATGCATAGACTATGGCGAGGGACCCTGAAGGGGTGGATTATTGGGAAAATATAGGAAAATAGTCAGGGCCCCCTCAGGTGTTCAGAATCTTGCCAAGCATTTGATGTAAATATGCACATGTGCTCAGGCGTTCCTTGGCTATTGACTAATGTAATTACATATGTGTTCCCAAGTGTCCTGGGTTATGGACTTAAGTATAAAGGAGGAGTGGCTCTGATCCACAACCACCCTCTGCCCCCAGGATGCCCTGGTGGGGGGGTTGGGGAGGGGAGGCCACAGGGAGTCCACTATTGCTGCTGGAGGCTGTTGCTTCCAGTGCCCCCAGGATGCCCCAAGAAGCCTCTGCCGCCACTGCTACTGCTGCTACTAAGGACTGAGATGGTGTCATCTGACAATGGCTCCTGGGATCTTTCCCAATTACCTAGCATGGGCCTGTGTGTGAGGAGTCTGGTGACTCAGTCTGTACAATGGGTTTGAAGGGTCTGGTACCTAGCCCTGATAATATAAGTGGAAACTTAGTATGACTAAAATAATGAAATGTTTTGGCTTTAGTTATGAATTGCCTAACCCTACAACTGGTGTAGTCACATAGCAATACAATTAGTGTAGCTATTGTGTAGCTTAACAGTAGTGACTACCCTTATAAAATGGGAGGCTGGGAAATAATGTCAGCAAAAACAGCAAATTATAGGACCTCCAAAGGACCTGTACTTTATAGCAAAGGACCCCCTAAAATTTTCTCCTCCCTAAAAACCAGGTGTTGGGAAAATAGGAAAATGTCAGGGTCCCTCAGATGTTCAGAACCTTGCTGAGCATTGGCTGTAAATATTCTCAGGTGTTCCTTGTCACTACTTAATGTAAATTGTGTGTGGGCACCCAGGTGTCCAGGGTTGTGGACTTGAGTATAAAAGACTAACAGCTCTGACCCACAGTGCTTCTCAGAACTCTCAGAGAAGCCACTAGGACGGTTGCTCCTAGATCTGAATAAAACCCATTCATTTTTCTATGCCTACGGCTCCCGGAACCTTTCTTTTTCTACTACCTAGCTCACAGACCTGCATGTGGAGGGTTTGTAACCCAATCTGTCACAACTGACTCAAGGGGTCTGTAAGCCCTAACTTTACACCAGAACACTGGGGGGAAAAAATACAAAATCAACTTCTTCTGAACTCTGGAAATTAACCAAAAACTTTCAGCAATCTGCTGAGCATTTATTCAAGAAAACTGAATCATGAAAAGAACAGCTAGTTTTGTGAGATTTTAACGTGCCCTTTCCCTACTTTTCCTCCCTAACTCCGTGGTTATCTCGAAAATCAACGGCCCAAATTACAGTAAGAACCAGAAGCCTGGCATTCACTAGAGGTCACAAAATGAGAATGGAGTTTCTTCAATGTCCCACTTTCAGATAATTTTCGGCATTTTTCCTGTCTAGTGTTCTCTGGAGGACCCAATTCACAAGGCTGGCTTTACTTAACCTGATTGAGAATTGCCTAGTGCTAACAAGCTTTCCCCAGGTTTTTTTCTCAAAACAATCAGAGGCAATTGTTGAATATTGCAGCTGCCTGAGAGGAAACAATAGGCTAACCAAAATGTTTAGAAGTAGATGGAGAATGAGATGTCCATAGGAGGCTTTAAACAACTTTGACATATCCCTGAGAATCTAAAAGGTCATGTGAATGCATAAAGCTTTTCATGTGTCCAGATGGATAATTAAGACAATGAGCCATACAGAAAAATAACATTTAAGCCTTTATTTGCATACTGCAACAATGAAAGCAAAAGGCAAAAAGTGTCACCGGCTCCCCCATGTTCCATTTTCTCGCAAAGAATGGCACTGGATGAGGGTCAGGTGGATCAGTGCAGATGGGAGATTGGGAGGTGGGACCAGAGCATCACTAAGAGTAGAGAAATTGCCTCAACCCAGACCCACAATAAGGAAGACTCAGTAAAGGCACCTGGAAAGTGCCTCAGCTCAGGTCCCTGATAGGGAGAATGCTGAATGGACGCCCCTAGTCTAGGAATGCAGATATGTATGTGTCTGTCTAGGGCCCACAGACCCTTCAAGCCCGTTATGCAGACTGGGTCACAAACCCCTCACAAGCAGGTCACCGGTTAGGTAATAGGAAAAGATCCTGGTAGCCGTGGGTAAAAATTAATAGGCTTTATTCAGAAGCAAGCTCAGGTAGCTAGAAGCAGCTGCCCCAGTGTCCTTTGGGGTGTCCCGAGGGCACTGTGGATCAGTGCCATGTGTCTTTTATACTTTTTGAGTCAGATAACCAAGGAACACCTGGGTGAACATGCACATACATTAAACAGGCTAGGTCATGCTTGGCAAGATTCCAAACAGCTGAGGGATCTTGATCATTTATATTTCAATTTTCCTTACACTATATGAGCATGGCTGGCAGGGAGGGAGGGTTTGTCCTCGACTGCATCTCCCTCCAGAAAGTTGCATTGTCCTGGCTTTGCACCGAGTCCGGTAAAGGGAGGCAGCTTCACTCCAAGAAACCTATTAGGCAAAGCCCTGTAATTGCCTATGATTGGGTCTAAAAATCACACATAGAATTTCCACCTGGAACTGTTTCCTCAATTTTACCTTTTTATTCTTCAGGACCCAAGGGAGAAGCATACACTCTCCCAGGATGGACTCCAATGGGCCAGACATTGAGGGGCTATGCCTATAACCAGCCAATTTGTTAGAGGCAACAGTGGACCAGGGCCACAACAGAGGCAGGACAGAATAGGGACATGCTCCAGGGAGGCTGCTCATGATTATTCAGACTCTTTCAGCATTAGCCACCTCCTTGTTTTGGAGTTAATGAACCCGTAATGAGCTGACGACAGCTTAACCTCCCTGCCAATCAGCATGCTGCACCTGAAACTTTGTGGCTTTTGAACAGAAACTTGAAACCACAAAAATCACAGTGCCTGCACTCTAGTAGGAACAAAAGTGCAAACCAGACCAAGAAAGATAAAATTAAGGAAAAGTGACCTCACTGAGTGTGACCAGAAACTCAGTGATGCATGACAGGATGCTAACACAACCTCGTATCAGCCTTCATTACCCTAGATCCTCCTCCACAGCTGAATATTCCTCCCCTAAGTTAGGATATAGAAACACCTCCGTTCCAGAACAACACACCCTTCCCCTAAGAATCCATGGTGAGTTCCTCACTTGTGAGGATGTCTATGCACTCTCCTGTATATATTTTCACTTTGCAATAAGGCCCTATTTTTTGAATATTTTGACTGTCTGTCCCTCTTTCTTTCCTTTTATTGTACAGGTGCTTGCTGCGCTGTGGACCGTTCTTAGTCCTGTGAAGGTTTTTCTTCATGGTTTGACCAAAAACCTGGAACTGCTGTCTGATATCACAATCACAATCACCCCAAGCAGGATGACCAAAGCTGTCTGGAGAGGTGAACACAGCCAGGAGCTCCAACCATCCCCAGGCTAGGAAAATATATACCACTGCCCATTACTGTCTATTCTGGAAATCTAGGAGGCTTTCTGTCTAAGCCTTGTTCTACTTTTCCAGTTTCATCGACCAGGTGCAACATGAGGTATTGGCAATTTCACAGAGCATTCTTTGTCTGGAGAGCAGGAAGTTGAGGGCTATGCAGTTACCCAATTCCTTGGTACTCAGGCCAAGGAATTCAGGCTGGTCTGTTGTGCCTCCAAAGCTGAGATAGTTTTATTAATAATCTCAGCAAGGGCCAAGGAGAAGTTGCATAGAAACTTTTCTAAATGGATGATGCAGTGGGTTTAACTGGCTGGCGTGTATGCATTAGCAGAGTCGGTAACACCACCTGTCAACTCTCCTGAGTAAACAGGGCTGCCTGGTTTTACAGACCTGACTTACTCATTCGAGGGCTATATGCTCAATGGAGAGTGCAGTTATGCACACTTGAAATGCCCCATATGTGCACATAATATTGGTGGGAGACAGAAGAAGGCCTGGTTTCCACAAAAGTAATAATATTCCAAGGGGACACACACAGTTCTGGGAGCACAAGAATCATTGGCTTCCCTGGGGTCAACCAACTAGAAGTCCCATAGAGTGGGCAGAGTCCTTCAGTGGAATTAAAGTGTCTGTGTAGGGTGAAAGTGAGTGTAGGGAAGGAGAAGGCTACTGCGCTCGTGGCTACAATAGCTCCAGTGGTGGATCCCATGCCCCCTCTTCTCCAGATGTTTCAGTTGCCCTCATCTGTGCCAGAAGCTAGTTGACGTTCAGGAGGTGTTTCACTCCTCCAGTGCCAGAGTCCAGATGCAGCAATTCATTAGGTCCAAACTAATAAGGTTAGGACATTTGGGATAACAGAAAGTTCCAGGGTTAGAGATGTCCTTTGTGGTAGACAGTGGCAAAGCCATCAGATGTTTATCTGCAAGATCAGGTGATGGTGACATCCAAGAGTTCATCAAATTCAGGGTGCTGTTAACTGCCTAGGATAGGTGCACCAACAAATGTGACAAGGTGGGAGTCACGTGGGCTACCCACCCTGTGGGAAAGGGAGAAGGAATGTTTAATTCCCTCTTTGCCTCCTACATCTGGGCTCTTGGGTATGAAGTTGCCCCTGCCTTATCAGTTAGGGGAAATACTCCCCACTGAGTATAACACAGGCAGGATGTCCTGTACCACTGTATATGACAGAGACCTTGATCTAACTCCAGGGTGGTGAATCCAAATAGTCTGGGCTTAGATCCTTTTACATATGGAACAGTAGAATTTCTGCTTAATATATTTGAGTTCATCACAAGGGGCAATCCTGGGGACAGTGCAGAGCTACCTTAAAGAAAATGCTTAACTAGGGACCTCAAATTGATGCTCATTATTTCTGTGATTCCTATAGACAAAAAACCATGCCATGCACCTAGAGAATAAATGGGGAAGGAGGTTTTTGTCTCCAACACATTTCTTTTTAATATCCATCCTGATCTCCTATTGATTTAAATCTTCAAGAAGAGATCAAAGGGCTGAGAAGCATTTTTAGGGTTCCTCATGCAGACTGAGGTGTCAATAATTGTAAAAACAGGATGTACGTGAGGAAGAAGAGGAGAGACAGCCTGATCAAACATGTGGCACCAATAAGAAGTACACTTTCAGGCAATTTCTGCATTAAGACCCAAGGATGACAGCTTGAAATGTGTAGTACAGATTGCAGTTATCTTGTCCTCTCTCACCATTCACTTAAAGCTTGTCCTTTAATTGTCCATTAAAATGTTCAACCATCTCAATGGCTTCGATTTAATACAAAGCATGGGGAGTCCATGGTACGGCCCGTAATTAGGCCTACTGATGTGTAGCTTGAGCTGAAGATCTAAGGCTATCATCAGATGCAGTGTGCTCAGGAAATCTGAACAGGAAATAAATGTGGTTCTGTAGGACCCAGGTAATTTGAGCTCAGTCAGTAGAATGTACTACGTCAATTCTGGAACAGTTGCGCCTGCACTTGGAATGAAGTGAAATCTTCCAAATGGTATTCAAGGCCCAACATCATCTATCTGTCAAGAATGCAATGGCCCATTGACTCAAAGTGTCTGTACTTGGACAGTATCTTTAGCCTTAGCTGGGGTCTGCCAGGTGGTGTAGATTTTCCATGCTGTTTCAGCATGTTCTGATGACAGAACCATTCTATGCATTTAGGCCTAGTTTAGGACATTGTCAGAATTTCTGTGGGTCATCCTTTCATGGATCTAGGAGGTGTAGATCAGAGGTTTATCCTTTTGGGTAATTTCTGCATTGAAACCCAAGAATACCAGCTTGAAATGTGTAATACAGGCTGGCGTTCTCTTGTTCTCTTTCATCATCTACTTAAAGCCTGTCCTTCAATTGTCTATTAAAATACTCTGCCATTCTTAAGGCTTGGGTTTAATACAAAGCATGGAGAGTCTGTGGTACAGCCCATAATTGGATCCACTGATGTGTAGCTTGAGCTGCAGATCTGGGGCTATCATCAGATGCAATGTGCTCAGGGAATCTGAATAGGAAATAAATGTGGACCTGTAGGACCCAGATATTTTGAGCCCAGTCAGTAGAATGTATTACATCAATTTGGGAAAATGTATCAGCTGCAGTCAGAATGCAGTGAAATCTTCTGAATGGTATCCAAGGCCCAATATAATCTATCTGTCAAAAATACAATGGCCCATTATTAAAAAGACCAAGAATAACAAATGCTGGTGAGGATATGGGAAAATGCGAACTCTTCTACTCTGTTGGTGGGACTGTAAATTAGCATAGCCATATGGAAAGAAGTGTGGAGCTTCCTCGAACAACCACAGATAGAACTACCATATGATCCAGTAATCCCACAACTGGGTATATATCCAAAGGAATGGAAATCATCATGTCAAAGTGATACCTGAACTTCCATGTTCATAGCAGCTCTATTTTCAACAGCCAAATTTTGAAACCAACCTAAGTGTCCCTCAATGGATGACTGGATAAGAAAAATGTGGTATAATACACAATGCCACTCAGCCATAACAAAAAACAATGAAATTCTGCCATTTGTAGCAACATGGATGAGTCTGGAGAAAATTATGTTAAGTGAAATAAGGCAGGCACAGAAAGAAAATACTGCATGTTCTCATTCAAAACTGGGTGCTAGGAAGGGAGGAACAGAAGGAGAGAGGGAGGAAGGAATGAAGAAAGTAAAGAAAGAAAAGACCAGAGCAATACACTGAACTTTCAGAAGGAGGGAACAAGCCTAAGGATACTAGAGATGAGGGGGAGGGAGAGAGGGTGTTTGGGAAGTGATAGGTTGGGTAAAGGGCATAAAAAAAATCATGATTTATAAGAATGAATAAGCTAATAATAAATAATAAAAATAAAAAAAAATACAGTGGCCCATTGTCTCAGGTGTCTGTCCTTGGACAGTATCTTGAGCTTTAGCTGGGTCTACCAGGTGATGTAGATTTTCCATGCTGTTTCAGCATGTTCTGATGACAGAAACAGTCTATGTGTGTAGGCCTACACATAGATGTTTTCAGAATTCTCACGCATCATCCTTTCACAGGTACAGGAGATGTAGATCTGAAGGTGTATTGCAACCCATTCCACATAGAGGCAGATCCCGATCATTCAAGTGGAGAGGGATGCTTATAAAGGCATTTACAATATCAATTACTGCATACCGAGTTCTCTCAGCTTGGGCGATATCCTCTGTGATAGTAACAATGCCAGGTACTGACAGTGCCAAAGGCAGGAGGATGGTGTTGAGCTGCCTGTAGTCAATGGTGGATCTCCAGGTACTCTAGGCATTTCAGAGAGGACAGAAAGGACTATTGAATAAAGAATAAGGTAGATAATTTAAGAGAATAAGTTTTCATATAAAAAACATTTTATGAAATTATTATTATGCTATAATAATTTGTCACATTAATTTCATACGACTGTTTTTACCCAATTTAATAATTAATATCTAATTATTATTATTATTATTTTTTTCTGTGACCGGTAAGGGGATCACAACCCTTGGCTTGGTGTTGTCCGCACCACACTCAGCCAGTGAGCGCACTGGCCATCCCTATATAGGATCTGAACCCGTGGCGGGAGCGCCGCTGCACTCCCAGCACCACACTCTCCCGAGTGAGCCACGGGGTCGGCCCTCTAATTATTATTTTAAATTAACAAAAACTCCTCTGATGTTAATGATAAGCTTTTAGTTTGAATTTTAAGAGGAAGTTACTTCTCTTTCTGGGAATGAAGTAGTGGACATTTGAGTTTGGGTGAATTTAATCAGTAAAGAATGTACTCATCTTGGAGGAAATTATGTTAAGTGAAATAAGCCAGGCACAGAAAGAAATACCATATGTCCTCACTCATAAATGAGAGCTAAGAAAGCAAGAAAGGAGAACGACAAAGAAAAAAAGAAAAAGAGTGAAAGAACAATCACAATAATATGTTGAACTTTCAGGAGATAACAAAACTACAGTTACTAGAGGTGGAAAAGGTTAGGGGGAGGGAGGTTAGCAAGAAATTGGTTAATGGACACAGAGAATGCTTATGTTTTGTAATGACATATATGTTAATTATCCTGATTTGATTATCACATATTATAGACAAATATTGATAGTCAACTCTGTACCCCACAAATACGTATAATCAATTATGTTTCAATTAAAAAAAAGAGCAAAAAAAGCATGTGCTCATGCTAGAAGCTGTGTGGGCACTTACACAATGCAGCAGCAACCTAAGGAGCTCAGAAAGAAGTGTTTTTATTAGATTATGAGTGCAACCAACTGCATAAAAGGTGAACATTATTAAATTTTCATTAAGAAAACTGACATTTTTCTTGGACCAACAAAAATAAGTTTTTTAAAACTATGAGAATATTTTTGGTGACTTATTCTTAGATAGAAATATATTTCTCAGATATAAGACAACCTAATAATCAACCAAAGAAAACAAACTTAAGTAAAATTTACTCCTTGCTGATTGAAAAAGTAAAACACATACACTCATATATCACACTCTGATACATTCACATATACACTCTAACATATTCATACACAACTCACACCACAAAAACATACTCACAATCATAAATACTCTCGGTGGTAAAAACCTACACACACACACAAATGCCTGAGTCTTTTCATTGAGTATCTTGTGTGAAACTAATCTGAAAAAACAATTCTGAAAAATTACTTGTATTTATGAAAAACTCGATTGTTATTAAAAATATGTTTATAGAATATTAATATTCTTTTTTACATGAAAAAGCTACAGCATGGATGGAATTTTATAGAAGGAATGAAGTTCAAAGATTTCTTACAGATTTTTTTCAATATACTTACAGTGGTTTAAATTTGATTAAACAGACTATTCTAAACAGCAGGAGGTCAAACATATAAAGAATGGTTCCTTTTACAATAAAATGAAGAAAAAGTATCTTGACAGGTGAATTATAAGAGTTTTAAGTACACATATTTATTTTTCAGAGGCTTTTCAGCCTAATGTACATGTAAGCAAAGGCCATAATGATGTGCTCAATGATACAATCCTTTATATAAAGCAAACTAATGATCAAATGTTACTGCTACAACATTTAAAGTCAATAAATACAGTAGCATTTCTTTTAGGCAACTCATTCAATACCTTTCATAGAAGCATATTTGTTTATAAGAAGACGTTTATTTGCAGCATACCTTAAAAATCTGTATAAACAATGCATAAATTACAAAGATTAGAAAAATATATAATCTGTTTAGATTATAAACAAAAACATCATAAAGTAGTCAGCTCTACATTATAGCTACACCAGAAAATATTGATTAGGTTGAAAAAACATTAACTCTGACTGAAAACAAGAACAGATGTGGCAGACAGGTTGTTACTGGAACAACTGTTACTAAATACAAAACTCCTTGCTTTGGCAATTTTTAATGTATGAAGGGAAAAGTACTGGTTATGAAAAAATACGACAGTGGAATGCTCCAACTCAAAAGTGAAAATGAGGTCAATATCAAAGTAGGAGAAAATTTTAAAATTTTAGAAAACATGTTAAAAGCTAATTTTATTTAATATAACTCAGTATTTATTGAATACTGAGATAATGTGTGTGTGGGACAAACAAAAGGAGAAATTTCTTACCATCAGTATAGTTCTGCCTTTAAGTAGCTTGCTATTGGGAAAAATAATCAGCAAGAATGCCCTAATGATAATAACAAAAGAGAACAATTGGAGATTAAGGGAGACAAAGTCTTAGAGGGCTTCAAGAGCTAGATATCATGTCTTGAAGAATCTAGGAGACTTCTAGAAGGTAGATGTTAAATTGAAAACTGAATGGTATGATATTTTACCCTAATTGCTTATTAACAAGAGAGCCTACCACAGTTTTATATACATATTCTGAGAAGAAATGAGAACACTGGGTCAGAGACAAAGACAAAAGCAGCAGCCAGAACAATACGTTGCACTGGTTTCCTAAGCCCCAGTTCCCACACAGTGATACAATGAGGGATGGATGACGCCTACACAGGTAATGAGGTAGTGGGCTGCATTAAGGAGAGGAAGTCTGAAATTAGGAGATGCTACTAACTACCCATTCTCCTCTCTAAAGAGATAAAGAGGCCTTACCTTTATTCCAGAAGGTAAATTCCTCTCTGGGGAGGAGACTTTACTATCCTGGAATGGTTGCTTTGAGACATTCTCTATCTTTATTCTGCTGATTAGGAAACAAATATCCTCTGACCTGGAGCTTCCAAGAAAGATTTTCTTTGCTCAGAGGACACAGACTATTATAAACATAAACTATTTATAAGTACTGTCTCCCTAAATAGATAGAAGTTGTACTAGCTAAAAGAAATTGAAAAGTATCATCTGATGGAAGAGACCCTTTGAATCAAAACATCCAGTAACACGAAACGGGAAGGTGTCTATTCAATTCATATAATATTGCTTTACTTAACTGGGGTTGCTAGTAGGAGAGGTAGCTGGGGCGTGCAGAGGTAAGAAGAGACAGAGGGATTTTGCTTGTTCTGATGATTCTGTTGCGGCCTTGTGGCTCTACTATGTCATATGGGTTCAGATATAAATACATCGAATGGGGGCTGCTGGTGAGACTTCAGGTGTAAATGTCTAATGGATGTTGAAAACGTCAGTCTGCAGTTTGAAGAAAAATTAGGACTTAGGATATACAATTAGAATCTTTCACTTAGGGCATATTATTTGACATCTGGTAGTTGTTCATGAGATTCTTGAAGCAAAAATTACATATATCAAGGCCTACTAGATTACTTGATTGACAAGAGCAAGGCTGCTGCTTCTGAGTGATGAACGTGCGTTATAATAATCAGTGAAATCCATGAGTACAGTGTGAATGCCTATTTTTTTTTGCCACACAACGTGCTTCTTGAACAAAAAGAATACTGTGTCAGGCAACATTGCAAAGGAGAAGTGATCACAATGCTGGCAGAAGCTCTGTGGAAAGGATAGGTATATTCTTATCTGGAATATTTTTCCATCACTGTGGAAACACAGTAATATTCCTCCATGATAAGAGGGGTTCACAATAATGAACTTGATACTAGGCACACCCCTGGCACCCCATCAAGAGCTCAGTGTTGGACTCTGTTGTTGGAAGGTTGTGCATTCATTCAACAATGCTGGAAGACAAAATAGTCTCAGTGAGAGACAGGGTTTATTATTTATCCCAGATAAACCTCCATCCCTGAAACCAAAGCTGTGTTACATGTGATGAGTCATCTTGCCTATAATTAGATGAGAAACTTCTCCACAGGCCTTGTCCTCTTATGGGCATTTATATGTGACACAAATATCTACACATTCTGACTAGTTCAAGAGACCCATCGACATACCTTTTCTCAGACACATTTGTCACCAAATTTAGTTTTGTTCTTTTGAAATTCTGCCTAAATAATTATTGCATCTTTACTGATAGGCAATGGCTATTTGAGGATAGATATAGAAATTAATATTTAGGGAGTTCCTTCTCTTAGTCACTGAATTAGAACTTTTCATGTAATAGTATAGTTTATCCACATAAATATCCTAAGGGATACATTTCCATTTTATAAAAAAGAAAATTGAAGCTCAAGTGCTGTAGATTGGATGCCCTCTCAACCTCACTGAAGCTTAAATCACACTGTAACTGTTGAGGGTGGGAAATCCTATTACGGTAATTGAAAGATGCAGCCTTTTAGAGGTGATCAGATTGTAGCACCATGCCATAGCGAATGGATTAATAATGGTTGTCAGGGAAGTAGTTCACAGCACTTTAAAAGGAGAGCATATGAAGACTCTCTCTCTGCTCCACCATTTCCTGCCATGTGAGACCCCTGCATTGTTGTAAAGCCATCACCAAAGAAAACCCTCATCAGATGTGTTCCCTGGACTTTGGACTTTGCAGACTCTGAAATTGTGAGCAATACATTTTGTTTTCTTTGTAAATTACCCAGTTCCAGGTATTTTGTTATAAAAAACAAAAACAGACTAGCATAGAAAACTGGTACCAGAGAAGTGGGGTGTTGCTTATATCAAATATTGGAAAAGGTGGAAGTGGCTTTGGAACTGGGTTTTGATGAGAGGCTGGAAGAATTTGAAGGAGCAAGCTAGAAAAAGCCTAGCTGCTGGTGGGAGTTTAGAATATAAGAAAACCAGGGAAAGTTTGGAATGTTTTAGAGGCTAGTTAAATGGTGGTGGCCAGAATACTTATGGATATATGGATGGTAAAGACCACCCTAAGGAGGTCTCAGATGGGAATAAGAAGGAGCTTAATATAAACTGATGTGAAGTATGCATAAAACAAATGTACTTCACAGGGCCTGGTTTTCCAAAGCCTTGCAGTTTCAAATATTGACCTTGCAAAGGACAGGAAAATTTCCCCAGGCTATATAGTCTCTGTTGTAAGATAAAGAATTGTAACACAGCAAGGTTGCTGGCTCAAAGACAGACAGGTTACTGATTGATATGTAAACATACTAGGAAATTGCTGTAAGTGAATGTTTGCTAAAATTAAGCTTTTGTTGCAAATTGCATTATAGAATGTCACCTTACTGAATGTTACCAGCTTCTATTCTTAAACTTGTTAAACTGTACTTATCAAAAATCCCACCTATGTTCTCTTCCTGTAACTTCCTGGTCTGGAGAATAAATGTGGGAAGAGAACCCCAATTCATGGTTAATTTCCTAAATGGAAGGAATGCCTCTATCTTGAGGGTTCTGGAAGATTAACCCCTTTTTGGGGCTTCTCACTGCTCAGAAGAGATGGGCTTTGAGTAATCTTTGGCAGCTCCGTCACCCAGGGTAAAAGGGGTGACAAATCCGTGGGAGGCAAAGCAATAAACTGAGGCAAAGATCACTGTGCTATGAACTGGCAAGGAACTTGGCTGCATTGTTTCCATGCCCTAGGACTTTGTGGAAATTGGAACTTAAGAGTTGTGAACTAGAATATATGGCAGAAAAAAATTATAAGAAGCAAAATTTTCATGAAGCTGCATGGCTACTTGTAACAGCCTATGCTGACTTATGCTGGCAAAGGCTTGATGTAAAGCCAAAATAAAGATTTGGAAAATTTGCAGCCTGGCCATGTGATAGAGAAGCAGAGAGCATTTTTCAGGAGAAAAATGCAATGGTGCTAAGATTAGTACAATAGAAAGGGCTTATGAAGAGAAGGGGGAAAAGGCCCTAAAGGTACTACAGAAGCCTCGGGGGCCAAACCCTCCATTATAGTCCCAGAGGACTAGGGAGACAGAATGGTCTCAGGGAACAGGCCTGAGGTACCTCCACAGGCTTGCTGTCTAGGGTCACCTCGGGATGCTGCTTCCCACACCAGCACCCCAGCTGCTTCAGCTGCTCCAACTGTGGCTAAATTGGCCCTAGATGTGGCCAGACTACAGCATTGGAAAATGCAAGCCAGAATCCTTGACAGCATCCATGTGGTGTTAGGTCTTCAGGCATGCAGAATGCCTGAGCTCTGAAGGCTTGGGAGCCTCCACCTCCATTTCAAAGGATGAATGGAAAAGTCTGGGGGCCCAGGAAGAGATCTGTTGCAGGGGTGGAGTCACTGCAGACAGCCTTCACTAGAGCAAAGGCAAGTAGAAAAGTGGGATCAGAGTAGCAGAGAAATCCCAACAGATCCATGCCTAGTGGGACCACTGTGGAGATCCCAGGCTTATAGAAGCACCAGTGTGCAATGCCAGCCCATGAGGTCTAAAAGATCATCTTAGACTAGCAAAGCCATAGGAGCAGAGCTGCCTGAGGACTGGGGGACCCAACCCCCACACCTACATGCCAAAGATGTTAAACATGGAGTCAAGGTACATGATTCACCAGCTTTGAGATTTAATTTCTGCCCTCCTAGGTTTTGGATTTGTTTAGGACCTGTTATACCATTCTTTTGGTGTATTTCTCTCTTTTCAAAAGGGAATATATACCCTGTGTTTGTTCCACTATCTATCTTGGAAGTAAATAACTTGTTTTGATTCCACAGATGGGACTTTGAACTTTGGACTTTTGAGTTAAAACAACTTAAGACTTTGAGATTCAAATGAATGCATTTGCATGTAAAAAAGACATGAGTTTTGAGGGGTCAGGGGTCAAATGTTGTAAATTGGATGCTCCCCAACCTCATTGAAGCTTAAATCACTGCTGTAATTGTTGAGGGTGGGAAATCCTAATAATGGTAATTGAAAGGTGGAGCCTTGAAGAGATCAGATTGTAGGATCATGCCATAGTTAATGGATTAATAATGGTGGTCAGGAGCGTGGTTCGTGGGGCTTTAAAAGGAGAGCACACAAAGAGTCTCTTTCTCATTGTTCCTCCATTTTCAGCCATGTGAGACCCTGAATTGCTGTAAAGCCACCACCAAAGAAAACCCTCACCCGATGTGTTCCCTGGACTTTGTACTTCCCAGCCTCTGAAACAGTAAGCAATATATTTTGTTTTCTTTATAAATTACTCAGTTCCAGGTATTCTGTTATAAGCAACAAAAACGGACTAATACATCAAAATAATTAGATATTTTTCTGAGGCTACATATTTAATAAACGATAAAAACAATTTAAATAAAGTTCTGACTCCAAGTCTGATATTTTTTCTACAAACAATTGCCTTTGACTCAGTTGAAAACTGATCCATTAAATTTATTGTTTCTGCATGGGCATAAACATATGTGTTTGTATGCATAGAAGCAGGCTTATACATATTAAATGCATTAATAACATGTGTGATGCTAGGGCTAATGTCTGGAATCCTGTCAACATCGCCAATTGTCTAGCTCTTAATCCTGTTCGTGATGCCAATTATAAAGCTAGGTGACCACACCAGTTGTCAGGCTCTTTTGCCTGCCAGTAATCCAATTGTTTAGCTAGGGCTCAGTCTGGAGCTCCCAGACCCCTCAAGCCCATTCACAGACTGGGTCACAAACCCTTCATACACCAGGCTGGATTACCAGACCCCACACATGCCAGGCTGGGTCACTAGACCCTTCCTGCAGGTCTATGAGCTAGGTAACTGGACAAAAGGTCCTTGGAAGCTGTAGGTTGGAAAGCATGGCTGCGCTGGGCGGACACCTGAGGCAGACGCCCTCCTGCCTACTTCACTAAAACTCCTCTCTCCTCTCTCTCTCTCTAAAACACAAGAATAGCAACAAAACTAAAAAGATACATTGGCATGCATGTGTGCTAACTCCACATACACACACACACACACACACACACACACACACACACACACACACACACACACACACACACACAATTTGCTGACAATGGACATGCTTAACCACACCCAACTGGACCCAAAGTGAGGGTCCTGACCAAACTATTCTATTTTCCCAACAACATGTCATTTTGCTGCATTGCCTTTCTTATATCTTTGTTTGTTTGTTTGTTTGTTTTGTTTAAATTATCTCTTAGGGAATAAAAAAAAAGTCTGTCTAATTCTTCTAACACTTCTGCATTCTCATTGGCTATGGATAAATGAATACAGTTCTAATCAAAATCCTAAACCTCAAACTACTTAATATTCTGTCCTTTGGATCCCTCAACTGTTTCCTTTTAAATTATGTTTTTCAAAATTAAATAATTTGTTTAAATTGAGTGCTTTCAAAACTATTTTTCTCACTGTCTTCATTCCATCACTTAATTATGATTTGAACTATCATTGTTTTCATATAATTATTTACTTTAAAACTAAATGTCAACTTTTTTGTTTAGAAACAACAATAGTACAATGCAAACTGACTTCCTCAAGTAGTTTAGAATCTAAAACAGAAAAGAGATGAATAAATAATCACAATAAGGAATTATAAGTTCAGAGCTAGGTGTAAGCAATAAAATGAGTAGAAATCTGTTTTGAAGTATAGCCAATCTGTACACTGTTGATCTTTGCCGTATGCTTTAGTTCACCACTGAATACCGTGAAGCAGGTTCAATGCACTTTTACTACTTGTCCAAGTCCAGTGAGACAAAACACTCACACACATACCAAGTTACATGTAGTGTGTTTATTACGTACACATTGGCAGCAAGGGACAACAAAAGCCCAGGAATCAGGGTGAGCCAGTCCCCAAAGGCTCAGGAAAGCTGCCCAGAGGAGATGGAGTCTCATGTATACATGCTCTCTTGTGCTGCAGCCTAACCCTGGAAAACAACTGCCCTGCCTCATGTTATACCAGGGGACAACATGAACTGCTAGGATAAAACACTGAAGGACATCCTGTTCTGCAAGGGACTGAAACAGAGCCTGGACCATCTGGTAAGTCCCTCTCTATCTCAGGATGTTGCATTCTCAGCACATTCTATAGTTATTCTTGAGAACTGTCAGTGAGAAAGGGGAGAGAACTGGTTTAGTTCAAGGCCACCTGAGAACAGTCCTCCAGTAACCATATTTTTATTCATAAACAAATATATATTAATATATGTGTATGTAGCATATACTATATGGGGGGTCTTCGAAAAGTTTATGGAAAGATTTGTATTATGTTTTAATTCTGTATTTCCATGAACTTTTTAAAGTATGTTCAAATATATTCCAGGCCAGGGACAAACAGCTATAGACAGAGTCTGTGCCTTCAATGAACTTACAATCTTATATAGAAAGCTTTCAGTAGTAACAAAATACAACTTTTTTGAGTTTTTAGTATATCTACAATAATCAGCAATACAGAAACCCATATGAGCTTACATTTTGGAGGCTTTTAGTCTTTCTACAAAATATTAATTTTAGTACCACTTCATAAATAAAATCATAAATGCTCTCCCAACTGAATTCCTATTTTTCTCTGCAGAGATTTAATGGTGGACTGCCTTTTATATTATGTCCTGTTTCGCTTCTTGGGACATTTTACCTGTTAGCTCTACATTTCTTCAGATAATTACAAGTAGAAAATCAAATTTCTCTTGTCTCTAGTCCCCTTCCTGGCAACTTCTCTACACCACCTTCCCTACCCTACCTTCTTTACCCCAAAAAACTCCTACTCAGTGTTAAGGTGTCACCTTAAACAAAAACTCGGCATACTACAGCACATCTGTCCATAGCACATCAGTGAAGCCTTTGACAGTTCAGGCTTATATTCCCACTCTTCTCACTTTGCATATTTTAATTTCTAGTAAATGCAATTGGTTTAAGGACACTATTCAGTTTTCCAAAAATTTCATGCTGACTCCATCTCTCTAATAAACTAACTCCTTTGAATTTAGAATTCACATGGAGGCAAAGGCTCTCCAGCTAAAATAATGAACATTTACTGGCTATATACTAGCCCCATACCCATAAATGCCACCTAATAGATCAGACTTGTCACAGAGAGATTTGCTGTCTTCCCTCCTAATTGATCTTATGACCTATCACGGCAAACAGTAATAAAGGGTGGAGAAAGATTTCTTTTGCTTATTGCAAGGTTTTGTTGTTTTTCTTTTCTTTGCCATTTCACATTTTGTACCACCAACTATGGATCATGGGCAAACTTCTAATTACTCCTTGCCATATACTGTAACTTTTAAATTACCTAGATATTTTATACCAAAAGTAATTTGATACTCTAATTTAAAAAAAGCTTCTCTAACCCTAGCAAAAGCTTCTCTAACAAAAAGCTTTTCTAACCCTAGCTGAGGTATTCTAGTAATATTTTTAGTATACTGTTCTAAAACAGTAACAAAAGAAAGCAAATTATAACACAGACATTTGATATATTACATAATAACTTAAGAAGATGGTATAGAACATGTTGAGAATGGAAAGAGAAAAAAAAATTGAAGTTTTCTGTGAGGTGAATGTATTCTAGTCATGGTTGAATACTAACTAACTTTATAATTACTATTAGGTTTTTGACATACTTGTCTCTTTAAGTTGTTAATACTCCCTATAGCCACTGCTCTTTCATATATAATTTTCCATCAGCATAGACTGAACTTCTATATTTTGCTCTTTTCCCTTCAAGCTATTGTAGTGGATTGATTTACATCCCCCTAAAACTCATTGAGGCTTGAATTGTGTCCCTCAAGTTTTATGTAGTAGAAATTTGGCCCCCACTGACTGTTAAGAGGGGGAAATCCTATTATGGAAATTGAAAGGTGGGTCTTGAAGAGGTGATTGGATTGTAAGACCTTGCAGTAGCGAATGGATTAAAAATGATGGTCGGGGCGTGGTTCTGAGGGCTTTAAAAGAAGAGGAGTCTGTTTTTCTCTCTCTCTGCTCTCTCTGCTTCCACCACCTTGCAATATGAGACCTCGAGTCACTGTCACACCACACATGGACTTTAGACTTCCTAGCCTCAGAAACTGTAAGCAATAAATTTTGTTTTCTTTATAAATCTCCCAGTTTTGTGTATTTTTTTATAAGCCACAGAAATGGACTAATATACTTATGTATTCATCATCCATAAGATTCAGATTGTCACCTCCACTTAGGTTTATTTGGCCATGCAACTAATATTTATGGGTCATATTCTGTGTGTTAGGCATTGTGCTATATCTTGGGGGTATAAATGCAAATAATACAGACTGTGCCTTACGGGAGCAAGAAAACAGTAATCATAATGTCATATGCTAAATTCAGTGACAGGCTTGATATGGGACAGGCACAGAAAAAAGAAAAAAAAGTTTTTATTATTCTTTCTCTATTGAACAATAGTTTCTTTTATCTTATTTTTTCAGTCAGGAAACATCATATTTCTTTATATTTCAGTTAAAAATTTAATTCTGACTCTGTGATACAACGCATTTTGGTGGGTTAAAACTTCAGCCATCTGTGGGGCCCTCCCCATGATGTTTTTTTTTTTTAAGGTATTGAACAATATTTTAATAACTTGTTTGAAATATTTAAGTTTGCATATGGCACAAGCAATATTTTACTCATATGTATATGCCCAGCTTTACACAGCTGTTGGTCAATAGGTATATGTTTAATAAGGAAAGAAAATGAAAACTATATCATTGGAAGTACTTAAGGAATGTCAAAATGACTTATAAGGAGTATTGTAGGGAAGGCTTTTCTAAAGAATAGAGTTTTAAATTAGGTGATTTCTCTGCCTTTTTTTTTTAAAGTTGTAACAATTTATGTTTTCATTTCAGAATTAACCTTTCACAGTAAATTGACTTTAATTTCCTGCATTGAGATTTGTCTGAAAACTTGTGCACTTAGGTATAGCTTGTCAAATCTCCATAAACATGTTCAAAGTTTATCAATGCCTTGGGAGTATAAGCAAATACAAACATCATTAGAAATTTTGTACTTATGAGGTTTGTCACTTTATGAGGGTACTTCAAAAAGCTCATGAAAAGATCCCTATTATTTTTTAATTCTATTTTTCTACAAACTTTTTGAAGTACCCTCCTATTTGGGGCACTGGGAGATGAAATGAAAGTTGAGTTACAGTTATTACCTGCGACAGTTTGAATGTGTCCCTCAAAAGGTGTGCATTGAAAACTTAATCACCAGTGTAACAATGTTAGGAGGTTGAGTTTAATGAGAGATGAATAGGTCATGAGGGCAGAGAATGGATTAATGCTGTTATTGCAAGAGTGGATTACTTACAAAAGGATGAGTTTAGTTCACTTTTGCCTCTCCTTCTCTTTTGCACTCGCTTGCCCTTCTGCCTTCTGCCATGGAATGACACAGCAAAAAGGTTCTTGCCAGATACCGTCTCCTTTTTCTTGGACTTCCCAGCCTCTAGAACCATGAGCCCATAAATTTCTATTTATTATAAATTACCCAGACTCAGATGTTCTGTTATAGCAACACAAAACAAACAAATCCATTGACTCTCACTGAAACACTCTCCCAAAAATCCCATGGCAAAAATCTATTTAAGGTCAAGTTGTAGTTCAAAGGTTGTCTCTTTCATTAAATATTTTCAGAGATTTCAATCATATTTGATCTAGTTTTCCATGCTATCAGTACAAATTATAGGGGATGCTATAGAATATAAATATACTCAATGTAAATGTATTTTGTTAATTGTGCTATCATCCTGTACCTATCTTCTGCTACAGTGGAAGCTTCTTGAGTGCAGGTCTAAGTTAGTTGGGTTCCCATACTTTATATCCCATAGTTTCTCACACAGGTAAATTTATTTGGAAGTAAAAGAAGTACATAGTTTATTCAGTACAGAATAATATGTATCTTCATCTAAAGTAATATTTATATCAGCTCAGAAAAGACAAAACTGAATATGAAAATAAAAATAACCATAATTATGAAAATTATAAATCTTATTTATGAAGTAGCAGATTAACAAACAAATGTATGGAGAATATCTGTCAGCAAAAACAGAGTGTAGAATGGGAAAGAATCTTCGGGATGATACAATTCATTCTCACTGTCACTCGACAAGAGAGGCTCAGAAAAGAAGAAAGTTCTCAACATGGTTATCATTTGGAACTATGTCTTTTGATTTCACATTGAATTTTCTTTCTATTATACAGAATCAAGATTGAATAAAGACATATAAGAACTGTCATGCTATAATTCAAATAAATAATACTTGATACTCAAAAGAATAGTGGATGTTTACAGCATTAGTAAGGAAAACATTACTGAGTGAATATTCAATAGTAGTTTACTCATTTATAATAGGGCTATTTAGACATTGTTATAACTTCTGAGTTTAATATTATCTCATAAATAGAAAATTTATACTTATAACACAAAAATTGATGGACTGTTGTTCTATGTTTAATATAGTTATCCTTAAAGTGTATAGTCTAGTTCAGGATATATTATTCAAAGAAAACAGGAATTGGAAACAGATTTTGCAGTGAAAAATAATAAAACTATATTGATGATTGTAGTTCTTAAAGTAATGTTTCAATTACTAGGTCTTGAAGTTAGATATGAACAAAGTAAAAAGTGTGACATGTATCTTTCTAACTTTTATTTTTTATTTTAAAATATGGCAAACATTTATAATTTTCATATTTCATATTAGTTTTTAAAAGTATAATAGTTATTCCTTGAATCTTATATAAGCCTGCAATTGCACAGACACAGTGTGAGTTCACATGTTATTACTTTAAAAAATTGGACTTGTCACTAAAAAAGGTTTCAACTTATAGGCATCTCTATTGATGAGTTATAAATAATTCTCTATCTTTCATATAGGCATCTCTTGCCATTCATGAGAGATAGGTTATAGAAATTTCCATGAATGATAGAACTGAAGAATGTTGTTATTTACATACATATTATATATGGGGAAACTCCAAACACAGAAATACTGTACTTGCAAGATCACATTTTGATAATAGTGAATGTATAATGATGCACACCAAAGCAATACCTAAGTGGTAAGTAGGGCCACATAAAATAAATAAACCTTAAAAGTAAAACCTTTCTCCTGTATTTGGAAAAAGAGCCATCAGACAATAAGAGTCAGCACATTTCTGCCTGAACTGTCTGAAAATATTAATACATCCATAAGTGTTACATTATCTAGGATATGCTATTGAGAACATATTGCATTTAAACTCATAAATGATTTCATAGTGACATTAAATAGATTTGTGGATGATATAACAAAATTGATTAATGTGTTGTTTATTTTAATTAATATCTATGCTGTGCATGGATAGTTTATTTCATGACATATAATTCAAATATACATCAAACTATTTGTACTTATTATTTTTTTTTTTCATTACCAGATTTCAAATCAGCATAGACTCATTAGCATTGTTGGTAATGAAAAATTTACTATTGTCTCCTTCCCTTAATGCCATTTAATATCAGCATTTTCTAAACATACACATTGTGCCACTGCTGCATTTACCCAGTGTCTTAGTCTAATCCTGCTATTATAACAAAATACCACAGACATAGTAATTTATAAATAATAGAAACTTATTTCTTACAGTCTGGAGGCTGGGAAGTCCAGATGAAGGCACCAGCAGATCTGGTGTCTGATAAGGGCTACTCTCTACTTCCAAGTAGTTGTCTTCCTGCTGCTTTCTCACATGGCAGAAGAGATGGAAGATCCAAGTAGCTCTTTAAAGCCTCTTTTATAAGGGCATTAATCCCATTCATGAAGATGGAGCCCTCAAGACTTAATCACTTTCCAAAAGGATCCACTGCTTAATACCATTACCTTGAGGTTTAAGTGCAAGAAATGAATTTTGGAAGGACTCATACATCCAAACCATACCATCAAGTATATTCAATTAGCAGCCTTGTTAATTTTAGTAATCCTCTCACAGGATAGAAGAACCGCTTTCATTGATTTCCCCTCAAAGCTATTATATGTAAAAATAGACAAATCTGCATCACATTCATAACAGATCGTCCTGAAATGGAGTTCAAGAGATAGAGAACAAAAGGTCAGATGAGACAGAACAGCATGGATTTAAAGCCAGCACATTTCAAGACAGTCATAAATAATGCTTATTGAGAGTCTTGCATGTCTTAAGGAGTACAACTGCAAACAGATATACACAATTTTATATTGCTCTTTTAAAAGTATCTTTTGTTTACTATTGACATTTTCAAAGATTCAAGGTCAGAGGAGTGAATAATAAAGTGTTAAATTTAAAAACAAACAATCTAAGTTGTTCCCACTTAAAATATTGATTTGAGGATGTCACAATTAATACATTACTACATAACATTGTGTTTAATTTTTATGTTATGTTTTCTACACCCTTGGTGTACCCATTTCTAGTGTATACCTATTTTCAGTCAAGATCAATTTCTGAGTTCCAGAGCAACTAGAAAATAATTGCATTTAGCACTTCCAAAATGCTAATACATAATTCCACTTAATACATTGAAAATTGAACTCCTAAACCAACTCCGCCTCCTTTTTCTAACTCATTGAGTAACATCATGCCAGAAATCAAAAGATCTTGATTAACCACTCTGAGCATATTTATCCATCAATTTTTCAAGGAACAAATATTGATATTTCTTACTTACAAATCTTGAATATTGCTACTTCTCTTTTTTACCTACTATCTTTATCTTAGTTCAGACATACATTCTCCTGCATAGAATTTTTAACATTGTATTTTATCCTGATTTTAGACTTAATCTGTTATCTTAGTCCATTCAAGCTGCTATAATAGAATACAATAGTCTGGGTGGATTACAAGCAATAGAAATTTACTTCTCTAAGTTCTGGAGTCTGGGAAGGCCAAGTTCAAGGTACCAGCAGACTCAAAATCTGAGGAAAGCCAACTTCTTGGTTCACAGACACCCATGCTTTCACTGTGTCTAATCTGACATAATACTTCCCAAAGACCCCACATTGTGAGTTAGGATTTCAACATATAAATTTGGTGGAGATATAAATATTCAGTCTAAAGCACTCATTTCCAATCTAAAAAAGCAAAGTGATCTTTCTAAAGTACTGAAAAAACAGGTTCACTGTGTCCTGATTACCAAATTATCTGAATCTGGTGAGACAGAACACACTCACATATAACAAGTTATATGAAGCCAGTTTATACTTACAGATAGGCAGCAAGAGACAATGAAAGCCTAGGATCCATTGTCAGCTGGTCTCTGAAGGCTCAAGAAAGCCGCCTGGGGTGGATAGAGTTTGACTGCATGTGCCCCATCTGCACCACAACTGAGGGACCCTGAAAGGCAGCCACACTGGGTTATATACTTTAGGGGTCATGTGATTCACTGGGCAAAGCTTTGAAGGGCATCTGGCTTCCAGGGAAGAAAGGAACAAAGCCTGGGCTGTCCCAGGCAGTTCCTCCCTATTTCAGGATGTTGCATTCCCAGCACATTTTACAGTTATTATTGAGAAATACAAGCAAGAAAGTGGGGATAACTGGATAAGTCCAAGGCCACCTGGAGAACTGTCTTGTAAGTACTGTACTAATCTCATGTTGTTACTCTTCTTATTCTAACCCACAAATGGTGTCTTGCTGCCCTCAGAAAATGTTATAACTCCTTAACATGGCATAAAATATGCCATAATCTGATTTTTTGTTTTATTTGCAGGTTTTTGTATCACCGTCTTTTCATACTCCTAATTAATCTTGTCTCGATAACTCCTACTTGTTTTTGATGCGTACTCAGGTTTAGTCATTTTTCTCTGAAGTCTTTTCTACCATCTTACACTTGTTCAGATGTCCTTTCTATATGTTCCTCTAGAACTTCTATTCATTTTACAGGAGCATTTACCATATTCTGCTATTACATTTTATTTACCAGAATTCCATTAGACCATAAGCTTCTCCAAGACAGAATTACTGTTTCATTTATAGTACTAGCCCAGTGTCACACATAAATAGCAACTCAGAACTATATATTGAGTGAATTACTGTGAGATGGTAGGTGGAATAACAAACTTATTAAACCTCTAAATATATCATGAAGCAATTTTATGGTGGGTATAAATTATGTCATACCATATCGTTATATTTCATATATCTGGCAGTGACCTGTGTGCGCTAGCTAAAATAAAGCTGGAAGATTGTAAATAAACTCGAACATACATAACAGTTAAGAATCAGAACAATTATATTTTGACATTTATTATTTATTTATTTATTTTGCTCACATGAAGTCTAAAATAGGTATTTCTCTAAGTGGTGATTTCCAGAACAAGGACATTCCATCTTTGAGGCCCACCGTCTTCAACACATGGTTTTCAAGGTTGCTGTGCTTACCCAAATTGAGCTGACAGGAAAATCATCATGGTAAGTGCACATGGGAGATTTTCAAAGACCAGTCCTAGAAGTGTTTCACATAAATTCTTTTTATATCATCTTGTCTGTAATTCAATTACATCCACATGCAAAGGAGGTTAGCAAATATTGCAGGTGGTTCATCACCAAGGAGCAGAAAGAGTGGGTTTAGTAAACACATATTCTGTCTCAGCAACAGTCCACCAATCTGGTATTTTAAATGAGATAAACCAAAGTTCTGTCCAATTACTTCACTCAGCTCAGTGTTCAAAATCTCCAGGTAATCCATTTAGTCTTAGTAGGTTTCTCATTGTCTGGTAACCTATAAACAAAATGGCATGTAATATGTCTTTTTATATGTCTCAGTTTATAATACTGAGGAGAAGTGGGTGGATAACCTTAGTAAAAATTTCCATTTGACACTGAAATCACTTTTCTAGAGCAATAACAAAGTGCTACAGTCCAGGATTATAGAAACTCCTACTTTTCTGGAGAAACAGCTTAATGAGACCCTCCCTAATTTTCCTCTTCATGCCTCTTTTATTTATTTTTTTTTTCTAAGAAATTATTCCTTGTTTGTTACCCTCTACAGGTACATCTGAAGTAAATATGATTTGGAAGAAAAATTACCTATTTGGCAGTATAGTGTTCTTCCTACTTGTGCGACTCTGAACACCAAGGAGTGATTTAAAATCAAAGTCAAAGGATTTTTTTTTTTTTTAATTTCAGATTTTTTGCTTAAACAATTTCCTCAAAAAAAAAAAAAATGTGGTAGGTTTCTTTCTAATCTGTTTGCTTGCAGGCATTTCAAAGGGTCAATAAATTCACAAAACATTTTCTCTGTGCATAATTCTCAGGCCTGTTTTATTTATTTGATGCATTTATCTTGTGCTTTTCCTCCCACCTAATTTTGTATAACTTGAGATAGACTGAAGGAAAATATGCAGGTGGATCAGTACTACCTTGAATGATCTTTATCTCAGGATTGAACTTCTTATTCAACAGTAGACTCTTATTGGGTCATTATTATTAAGTCTTTTCCAGTCTAATATCTGTTTACTTGAATTTAGAAGTGCCTGGTAGCTTTTCAAAACCTGTAACTTTCCTTATTTCCATATTCTTATCTGTGTTTGAAAACCAGTCAATTCTTGCTTTATCTTATCTCTTTTAATACCTTACTAAAAGCTGCCAATCATAGCTAACACACAGTATATTTGTTTTAATCCCTTTTCTTCAAAGTCAGGATCCATAGGCACTTGTTTTCAAAATTGTCAACAGTTTTATGGGCAACAGTTTTACCCAACATTTGTATTATATAACACAGATCTTTACTTTACAATTTGCAGTGTCTATTTTCTTACCACCTGTTATCCCACCAGTAAGCTAATGCCGCATACTTTAGTGCCTGTAGAGGCAGCAAGCCATTTCCAGTTACCAATTCTGTTATAACCCTATGTAATACTAGCCGCAATAACAAATAAATATACAAAGACTCAAACATGAAAGGAGTTTATGTATCAATCAGGTAAATTCCAAAACTAGTACAAGCATACCTTGGAGATACTGTGGATTTGGTTCCCAAACCACCACAACAAAGCAGATATCACAATAAAATAAGTCACATAAAATGTTTGGTTTCCCAGTGCATATAAAAGTTATTTTACATTATACTGTAGTCTATTAAGTGTGCAATAGCATCAGATCTAAAACAAAAAGGTTCATATCTTAATGTAAAATAATTTATTGCTAAGATATGTACCAATAATCTGAGCCTTCAGCCTTAGCTAGAGTGGGCAACTCTGGGTGAGGTAGTTGGGGTCATGGGCAGGACCTTGCACACCCAAGACAGACACTGAGGCTCTCTGCAGCACATCAGCTGGAGTGGGTGTCTCTGGGTGGGTTTGGGGGAGACTATATTCCCAAAAGAGAGGCATGGATGCTCCACTGAAGACAGCAATGCTGCCAGTGGTGGCAGAAGGCCCAAGTCAGTTGGGTTTGGGCTCTGGAAAGTAAGAGAGCATTGGCTCTCATTATCCTGGGGGTGACCTCCTGTATTAGTCCGTTTTGTGTTGCTATAACAGACTACCTGAGACTGGGTAATTTATAGAGAACAGAGGTTTATTTGGCTTATGATTCTGGGACAGCTGCATGTGGTGTGGGCCTCAGGCTGCTTCTGCTCATGGCAGAAAGTGGCAGGCAGCCGGCAGGTACAAGCAGATCACATGGTGAGAGGAAGAAAGAGAGAGAGAGAGAGAGAGGGGAGGTGCCAGGTCTTTTAAACAACCAGCTCTCGTGGGAACTAACAGAGCGAGATCTCACTCATTACTCCCCCCACATAGGGAGAGCATTAGTCCATTCACGAGGAATCCACCTCCATGACTCAAACATCTTCCAGCACTGTCACATTGGGGATCAGATTTCCACGAGTTTTGGGGAGACAACACATCCAAACTCTATCACCTGTTCCCAGGAGTACAGGGTGCTGAATAGGTTCAGTTGCCGAAGTAATTGAGGGATGGAATGTTTAAGGCACTCTTGTAGCTAGGATGGCAGGCATGTGTGGTGGGAGTGTAGACTACTAGAGATTTTTTTGCTTACCTTTTCCCTGCAGTAAGGAGTGTCACCTGGTTCTGAGCCAATCCCAGTTAGACACTTCACATGCCTAGATAAGCTGCCATACCCAGTTTTTGTGCCTCAGGGGATCTTCTTCACTATTGTGCTAAATTCCTGTGTTTTCTTCTAGACACTCTATTTAATATGTGATTATCTATTTGTTATTTTGAACTCTATTTGTTTCAGAGGAGAGAACTGGGTGCCTCTAGTCAGCTGTCTTAAACCACACTAGCCCTTTGCTGGTGGAGGGTCTTTCCTCGAAGTTGATAGCTGCTGACTGATCAGGGTGGTGGTTGCTGAAGAGTGTCTGTGGAAATTTTTTTAAATAAGACAGCAATGAAGTTTGTTACACAGTTGACTCTGCCCTTTAAGAAAGATTTCTCTGTAGCATGCAATGCTGATTGATAGCATTTTACCCACAGTAGAATTTCCTTCAAAATTGGAGTTAATCCTCTCAAATCCTGCGACTGTTTTACCAACTATGTTAGTGTAATATTTTAAATCCTTGCAACAATGTCATTGCAACAATGCTCACAGCATCTTTACTAGGAGTAGATTCCTTTTCAAAAACCATTTTCCTTGCTCATCCATAAGAAGCAACTCTTCATCCATTAAGTTTTATCGTAAGAATTGCAGAAATTCAGTCCCATCTGCAGGCTCCAATTCTAATCTTAGCTCTCTTGCTATTTCCATCACATCTGCATTTACTTTCTCCACTGAAGTCTTGAATACCCTCAAAGTCATCCATGAGGGTTAGAATCAACTTCTTGCAAACTCCTGTACATTTTGATACTTTGACCTCCTCCCATAAATCACAGATGTTTTTAGTGATATCCAGAATGGTGAATCCCTTCCAATAGATTTTCAATATACTTTTGCTTAGATCCATCAGAGGAATCACACTATCTATGGCAGCTATAGCCTTATAGAACATATTTCTTAAATAATAAGACTTGAAGATTGAAATAGCTCCTTGATCCATGGGCTGCAGAATGCATGCTGTGTTAGCAGGCATGAAAACAACATGAATCTTGTGCATCTCCGTCCAAGCTTTTGGGTGATGAGATGCATTGTTAATGAGCAGGAATATTTTGAAAAAGATCTTTTTATTCTGATCAGTAGTTTCCGATAGTGGGCTTAAAATATTTAGTAAATTATTCTGTCGACAGATGTGCTGTCACCTAGGCTTTGTTGTTCCATTATCCAGAAAGAATAGATTTAGCATAACTCTTAAGAGCCCTCAAGTTTTCAGAATGGTAAGGGAGCACTGGCTTCAACTGAAAGTCACCAGCAGCAAGCTAACGAGAGAGTCAGCCTGTTTTTTGAAGCTTTGATGCTGAGCATTGACTTCTCCTCACTAGCTATGAAAGTTCTAGATGGCATCTTCTTCCAATATAAGGCTGTTCTGTCTACATCAAAAATCTGTTGTTTAGTGTAGCCACATTCATTAATTATCTTAGCTAGATCTTCTGCATAACTTGCTGCAGTTCTTCCATCAGCACTTGCTGCTTCACCTTATACTTTTATGTTATGAAGACAGCTTCTTTCCTTAAACCTCACGAACCTCCTCTGCTAGCTTCAAACTTTTCTTCTGCAGCTTTGCTCACCTCTCAGTCTACATCCAATTAAAGAGAGTTAGGACGTTGCTCTGGATTAGGCATTGGCTTACGAAAATGTTCTGGCTGATTTGACTTTCTATCCAGACCACTAAAACTTTCTCCCTATCAGCAATAAAGCTGTTCCTCTTTCGTGTTATTATTATTCATGTGTTCCTTGGAGTTGTTGTTTTCATTTCCTTCAAGAACTCTTCCTTTGTATTCACAACTTGGCTGGCTGTATGGCACAAGAGGCCCTAGCTTTCAGCCTGTCTCAGCTTTCAGCATGCCTTCCTCAGTAAGATTAATCATTTCCAGCTTTTGATTTAAAATGAGAGACATGCAACGCTTCCTTTCACTTGAACACTCAGAGGTCATTGTAGGGTTATCAACTGGCTAATTTCAACATTGTGTTTCAGGGACTAGGAAGGCCTGAGGATAGGGTGAGAGACGGGGGAATGGCCAGTTGGTGGAGCAGTCAGAATGCGAACAATTCGTATAGATTGTTTGCTGTCTTACATAGGCAAGGTTTGCAGTGTCCCAAAACAATTACAATAGTAACGTCGAAGATCACTGCTCACAGACTACCATAACACATATAATAATTAATAATAATAATAAATTTTGAAATATTGCAAAAAGTACCATAATGTAACACAGAGACATGAAGTCAGAACATTTAGGAAAAGTATCATGGACAGACTTGCTTAAACAGGGTTGATAGATACCTTCAATTTGTAAACCATGCATTATCTGCAAAGCTTAATAAAGCAAAGTGCAATAAAATGAAGTGTGCCTGTATTCCCATCTAACTTCTGTCTTTCTTCATAGTGGTGATTTACGAATCTGGATTTCTTTCACCTTGAGGCTCTGTGTGTTTTTCAGCACTTGAGTTTTCATGCACTTTGGGACATGTCCAAAAAAAGGGAAAAAACATAGAGAATTGTGTACAGGAAGTTTTATGGGTTAAATCTAGTAGTGCCAACATTTCCACTCATTCTGTTGATCAAGCACAGTGCATGGCCACACCTGAGATCAGTGCAGTCTAGCTGTGGATGTGGGAAGCATCAACAGTTTCGTATCCATTTCCACAACAGCATCTTGTTTGATAATATGGATTCAATTTCTTCAGAGGGGGATGTCAGCCTTTCTAACAATACTTTTTGTATAATATAGGGGGCAAAAGCTTAAAAGTTTGAAAAGATGTTTTTAGGTGATAGAACTGATGCCATTGTGTACAGCACCCTGAGGAGGAAAGTGGTAACTGGGAGTATTTGGGTAAGTGCTGATGGGCATATAAAATACATCCTTAGGCAAAAAAGTTTTCCAGGAGAATCAATGTATGACTCTATTTTGATTTTTATATTAAAACATGTCAATTATCCTGGATTTTTTTGATTTAGAAAAAACTTAAAGCCTTAACTGAAAAAAAGAGGCATGTTTTTGAGTAAACTCAATTCTGTTTAGAACCACCATTGTATTATACGTGCATGTGTTTTGCTAAGTCCAAGATGGACTAAGTAGTTCTGGACTTGAACTGAAGTGAGTGATGGAAAGAGTGTGTTGAATATTGTAACATATAACATTCAGAACATTAAACTTTTATTCATTATGTATTTCCCCAAAATGCAAGGTGGCATGGCATGGGAAGAATTATTTTTGAAGGATATTTTTCAAAGACAGTTAAGTATCTTTTGTTCCAAAATACATTTTTCTTGCAATTCTACATCTGGGTAGTATCATGACTGCACACACTTAAAATTTATTAAAATATTTTTATGCTTTTGGGATTTTCATATACTGTTATTATTACTCATTATAATTTTCAAATCATTTCATCTAACAAGACTTTAAATTTAAAATAAAGCAGTGACAAGTGATTGTGTTTTGTGGGCCTCAAAATGATATAAAAGGAGAGTAGATTTGACCATAATTAACTTCAAGTTGCCACAGGGAGTAAGAGAAAATTAGCTTTTATTGTGAATATTCCTTTTCATATATGCTATATTTTAAATTCTCTTTTATCTAGTCACTTCTCATTAGAATAAATATAGTTAGTATGCAGCCTGTTTTTAAAATTTAAATTTCATTCAGATATATTTGGAATTAAAATACACTTTGAATTTAATTAGGAGGTAGAACAAATACCTTGACATTATAACTGTTCTCTTATTATTTTCATGATGGAAAATGAGCAATTATTGGTAACTTATTTATTTCTGCTTTTTTTTTTTTTTTTTTTTTTTTTTAGATAGGCCATTTAAATTTACACAGTCAACTGCTTCCTGCTTTTGTGTTTTTAAAGTTAGTTTTTATTGGCTTTTGGAAAGAACATGACATTGAAAATTAAGGCTATAAATGTAAGCCTTGTAGAATTGAGAGCACTTGAAAATAACACGACAGATCAGAAACAGCTGAGAACAGAGGAAGGAAACTCTCCCTTAGAAGGTCCTAAAATTAAAGGGAAACAAATGCATAAACAAGATAAAGATAATGTGTTTCAAGTAACCTAAAGGGTTATAAATGTTTTGTTATTTTGGAACAATTTGAGGAGCCATAATATTTTTTAAAAGTGTCTGTCATTTTGCAACCTGAAGACAAACCATTCTACAGTTAAAGTTTGGTAGTCATCTTCCCTAAAATTTATCATTTGTCTATTAAAAAAAAAAGTGGAATGACTTGAAGGTTAGAAATCGGCAATAATGGTTCCAATTTTGCCAAACTAGGCACTAAAACCCTACTGACCTCAAAAGTATTCTATTCTATCCCTTAGTGATTTTACTGCTCTTTTTAAATCATGGAGTTTTTGTTATTTGCTGCCTGTGGGTTTTTAGAAGTTCAGTATAACTGGTGTTTTGTGGCAGTCTTCAGAGTCCATGGCAATATGTCTTTGTCTCTCATATTGTTGGATTACAAGGCTGACATTGTTAATTTTCTTTAGCATAGTCCCTCTGTCAACAGAATTTATTCCTGAATTGTTTAGAATGGTCATGCCAATAAACAATCTTCAGTCAACTATGCTCTCAGCATTAAGAACTAAATGACATTATTGATGCCATATTAAGTCTAATAATTAGCAGGCCATATTGTAAAATATCTAAATGAGGGTAGAATATGAGGCCTTGAACTATAAAATATTGATCACTGTCAAGTGATGCCCAGAATTCAACAGTCTAATAGTGATTGTAATTTTAATGACTCCCTCTAAGTTTCAGTAACTAATTTTTCCCCATAATACATTCCCAAAAAGAAGATTAAAGTATTGATAAAAATAAGATTTATGTTTTGCATTACAGCTTTTTCCTAGATTCCTTACATATTGATGGACTGCAGATCACCTTTACATAAAAATAATTAATTGTATCATACTTTCATGTTTAACTATTTCCCAAGTATAAATTATAAGGTATTTCACCTATTGCTCTAAAAGTGAACGGTTTTACTCACTATACATGAGGAAAAGCTAAAGCAATATGAGAACACAAACTTTGTTAATTTTAAGAAAATAAAAAGAATAAAAATATAGACTCAATAGACTGTACATTTCAGTTGAAAGCTCATATGTGTTACTCCACATGCCAAAACTGGACAAAACCTACTCCATAGAATTTTACCTAGTTTTATGTAAAAGGGTCATTTATCACTGTACTGTATCATAGATAGTTTAGAGTATGAGGGCAAAAGAAAAAAATAATTGATTGAAAATAAAGCTTATATAATAGAAAAGCCATGATAAAGAATAAATGTATACTGATTTTTTTATTCCACGTTGCCAATCTTAAAACACTTCTTTTGTTGGAAAGATTTCTCAATAGAAATACATGCATGTGTGTATATATATATATATTTATAACATTTATATAATATATTATAACAATATTTATAAGATATTTTATTGGTGAAATAAAATATGTAGCTTTTCACTCAGTTTCAGACACACATGCACATGTATACACATGGAAAATAACACATATGAATATATACAAAGTTATTCAATAAAGATTGAAATATGGAGCAATATCCAAAAGTATTGTATCGTGCATGATGAACACTTTATTGTGGCAATAACTTCTTGTTTTTTACTGTAATAGGTAAAATTGGAAACATTATTTTATCCTTAGAAGTTGAGTAT